>NC_067453.1:27342025-27642025 GCF_025434085.1 Hippocampus zosterae | reverse complement strand
CAGCATGAGGAAGAGGACTGTTTAAAGAGCAATTACAAGTCAACCAGGAAACGTACTGGCCCAGTTTTGGATCAAGCACCAACTTGTTATCAGTAGTGTTCACTACAGTATGTCCTTGCCATTGATACCACAGGTGGAGAAATCGAGTATGTCCACGTCAGCATTTCAGAACATTAACCCTTTCAGGGACAACGATTACTACATTGGACAGCTTATCATGATCGTGTTACAGGGTGCAGGAAAAGGTGAAATAAACACACACAAGAAGATACAGTTAAACATTTTGGGTGCTTGTGCGAAATATGTTGCTGTATAATGGCAAAATAGCAGCAGAATGTTTCAAAAAAACAAAAATCGAGAGCATACAGGAAAGGAGAAAATGATGCAGTGAGGCGTGACGCGGATATGAACAGCGAGCAGTGGATCCGTTTGTTCCAGAAATACAGCAAATGTATTTCCAGACAATGTCTCAGCAGCACATCCATGACATTAATTGCTAGTTATGGAAGCGTCACTTGAAAAACGAACGGGAAACAAGAGGGTCTTTCAACGGCATCATATTGACATGCTTTATAAATCACACAGACTATTAGACGACTGAACCACGATGACATGCTAAGCCGATGCCAAATAAAGACAGAAGAATAGATAGTGGGATGAGTAAAAATGAATAAAAATTCCAACCAAAAAATATTTTATAGAGGAAAAAAAAAAGGCTAAATGAAAAAAGGCTCTCTTTTCTACTCTGACACTATGAAGGGATATGAAATCTGCTCCCACAATAACTTTAGAATTTACGACCACGCATCAAACTTTAAATAATCCACATACAAAATACTAAAACACGCAGTTTTGGAGTAAATGTACTTATCCACAGACCAAATCTAAAAAAAAAAAAAAACTAAAAAAAAACAAAGAGAAAGAGAATCCTTGAAATTCATTTGAAAAATGGCACTAAGTCAAGACTTGTAGCTAGCTGGTGCGGCATAAGTAGCACCGTGCTACTCAAATATGTTTTGATGTGCCGTAAAATGCCAATTTTGCCTCATTATTTCAAGTCTCGACTCACAATCACACGATTGGGGGCAGAATGCGGTCTCCAAGTGCTCGCTTTACAGCGGCCAACTTTTCATCATCTGAATGCGGAGATGATGGAGAATACTTTTACACATATTTTGTGCACATGCACTCCGGCGAGTGAGTATGGCTTCCGCCAATGCTGACTGTGAACCTCACCTGCACTGAATTTAAAGAGAATGAAAGGAGCCATTTTGATTGGCTGGGAATCACATCGGCTGTATTCACTCCCACAACGGCGCAAACACCCATGTTTAACTGTGCCCGTCTACAAAGCCACCAAAAGAAAGAAAACTCCACCCTTGCACACAGTTAAATTACACCACACTTGCGTCGGGCACGAAAATAGGACCCCAGACCTCAAATGTAGCAAACTAAAAATCACAAACCAACATGTGACATAACCAAAAAACATTCCATTGCAAAGAACCTCATAAATCACATGAAGCCATGCGCATAAAGGACAGCCACAATTACATCCGATTTTCCGGCAAAATTTCAAGTCTTGCTGTTCTTTTGTTTTTGTTTTTGTTTTGTTTTGGGCCTTTTTGAGAGCAGCAGACAAATGGAAGACCGACCTCTCATCTTTATCCCCATCTTGCGCTCCCCTGCTCGGCAGCAAGGCACAAGAAGAAAAGGGTTAAGTTGACATGCAGGAAGACGGCGAATCAAAGAAAGAGGAGCAAACTTTTCCCAGACACACAGAAGAAAGGACATTTTCTCGTAATTTATCAACCAATTCAATATCACGTAATGGAGGAAAAACACAGTTAACAATCAAATGAATTGTTCATCTCGTCTCCGATGACATTTGGACTCACCTTGTTGTTGGCGACCTCTTCTTCCTCTCGCAATGAACTGCGTCAAAGAATGCAGCATTCCAAAATCGCAACGTGTGCCTGGCATGGAGCAAACAACAGCACATGAAAAAAAGATTGAGAATATGCTTTTGTTACTTCTAAAGAAATTCTCATGGTACTTAAGTGATTTATGCCTTTGCACGAAAAGTAATGCGCTTTGAGAAAGAAAGGAAGCATTTTTTTTTTAATATACATTTTTATATTTTGTCCTCTTGGCAGAACAGTGTGCTTGTGGTTAGCAGATTTGCCTGACATTTGAGAGGTTTAGGGTTCTCTTATCGTGTGGCGTTTGCATTGTTTCTCAAGGTACTCCGCATCCCCCCCCCCACTCCCTCCCAAAAAAAGAAACCTATTTTATCCATCCATCCATCTTCCGAGCCGCTTGATCCTCACTAGGGTGGCGGGGGGTGCTGGAGCCTATCCCAGCTGTCTCCGGGCAGTAGGCGGGGGACACCCTGAATCGGTTGCCAGCCAATCGCAGGGCACACAGAGACGAACAAGCATTCACACTCACACACACACCTAGGGACAATTTAGAGTGTTTCATCAGCCTGCCATGCATATTTTTGGAATGTGGGAGGAAACCGGAGCACCCGGAGAAAACCCACGCAGGCCCGGGGAGAACATGCAAACTCCACACAGGGAGGCCGGAGCTGGAATCGAACCCGGTACCTCTGCATTGTGAAGCCGACGTGCTAACCACTGGACTACCGGGCTGCCCCCTATTTTATGTATTTGCTTTTAAAATACAGTGGGATGTTACGCTTGCACTGGGCTCCGTTTTTTGGGAGCACTCTGAATAACTGAACGGTGCATTTTGAACAATGTTCTGCGTTTCTGAACTGTCTGTGTCACGTCCCGTGTTTGCCAGCAGGGGGCAGGCTTCCTGCTTGCCACCTGCACACCTGTCACCCATTGGTGACTAATTAAACATGCTTTATTTGGGCGCTCTGGCAGTCGACTCACTGCCGGAGTATTCCACGCCGTGCCATTTCTCTTACCGATCACTTCTCGATTCAAATCATTGAATTGAAGCCTAGTGGCTATTATTGCGGGTTATCATACCATTCTCGTGTAAGTTTATATCATTCATTCATTCATTCATTCATTCATCTTCCGAGCCGCTTGATCCTCACTAGGGTGGCGGGGGGTGCTGGAGCCTATCCCAGCTGTCTTCGGGCAGTAGGCGGGGGACACCCTGAATCGGTTGCCAGCCAATCGCAGGGCACACATAGACGAACAACCATCCACGCTCACACTCACACCTAGGGACAACTTAGAGTGTTCAATCAGCCTGCCACGCATGTTTTTGGAATGTGGGAGGAAACCGGAGCACCCGGAGAAAACCCACGCAGGCCCGGGGAGAACATGCAAACTCCACACAGGGAGGCCGGAGCTGGAATCGAACCCGGTACCTCTGCACTGTGAAGCCGACGTGCTAACCACTGGACTACCGGGCCGCCCACGTAAAAGTTTATATCGTTCTCATAAATATTTCTCCTTGCTATTTTTCCGCAAGCGTTTTCTGTTGTCTCCTTATTTATTTCCTGGTCCTTATTTTGACCAGCGCTTTCTGTTGTTCGCTTAGACGGGTATTTTGTGTTTATATTAAAATCTCATTTTTTCTGACAACTATTTTTTCTGTGTCTGCTATTTCGGGGATCCACTTCCTTATTGTGTTGTACACGAAGCAATTATTCTATCGCTTCGGGCACAACGTGACAGACTGAGGGAAGCAACGTGTTCTAAGCGTATTTCCAAATGCACCCACGATGACGGAACGGGGATTTTGGGTGCGTCTAGTTGTCTCATGCTCATGGTTTTGGTTTTTCTAAGACACATTTCTCCTCAAGAAAAAAACATTTAAAAAGAAATAAAATAACATAATATCAAAAATTTTGACTGGTCTGACTTAGAAGAAAGGAAAATAGCAAGAGTCCCCACAAAATAGAAAGGTAAATCTGCCCGATAGAGTGAAGCCACAAAACATGTAACTAAACTGCAAATTCACGAGGGAACACTGTCGATACGAGATATAGATGGAAACTACGGCGATTTTTCTTTTTGCTTTTTTCAAAATTCCATTTCACTGCGCAAAGAGAGAAAACCAATACCAGATGGGTTGCTGCTTCAGATGGGTGTACAAGTAAATTTTTTCTCCCTTCTTTTCCTCTGGAGCCTCTGAAACTAGGGTGAAAATAACGTGTTAAATGTTGTTCATTTGAAAGAAAGTAGTGCAAGAGAAATCTTTCATGAACCACCCCCCACACACCAAAAAAACACACAATTTAAGTTTAATTCCCCTTACCTGTTGATTTGGGTTTTGGCTCTACTGGATTTTCACCATCCCTGTATCGAATGTAAGAGGACAGGGTGCATTTAATGGCAAACAAGTATTATGTTTATGAGAATATCCAAAAGAACATATTTGCATACTCTGTCTTTGGAGCGACTGAGCTTCTCAGTTTACTTTCTAAGCCTCCAAAAAAGCTTTTGACATCAGTCTTCGATGAGTTCTTCAGGAGCCGCTCCGCAGCGTCCTTCTTATCAGAGAGCCAGGAGTTGGCTTTGTTTAAATATGAGTCCAGACCAGCTGGAGGACCACCTCGATCAAACAGTTCTGCGGGAGACAGCTGAGACTTTCCTATACAGGGGGGGGGGGGGGGGGGGGGTCAATAGAAAGGCACTTCCATCCAATTGCCGGGTAACTTAACCCCCCCCCCGAGTTAAACATTACAAATAATTAAATGACCTTGTATTCTATGTGATATTCATTCATTCATTCATTCATCTTCCGAGCCGCTTGATCCTCACTAGGGTCGCGGGGGGTGCTGGAGCCTATCCCAGCTGTCTTCGGGCAGTAGGCGGGGGACACCCTGAATCGGTTGCCAGCCAATCGCAGGGCACACAGAAACGAACAACCATTCACACTCACACCTAGGGACAATTTAGAGTGTTCAATCAGCCTGCCACGCATGTTTTTGGAATGTGGGAGGAAACCGGAGCACCCGGAGAAAACCCACGCAGGCCCGGGGAGAACATGCAAACTCCACACAGGGAGGCCGGAGCTGGAATCGAACCCGGTACCTCCGCACTGTGAAGCCGACGTGCTAACCACTGGACTACCGGGCCTCTTCTAAATATTAGTAGAAGTCTATGAAGGTCTAAGAAGAATGAATTTACCAACATAGTAGAATGTAAAGCACATAGTCATGAGGTTTTTGGCGGGGCTGTAGTCATCCACTTGATAACATCTGAAAAAAAAATCAGAACCAAAACATACGACTTGCACTTGATGTCAACAGCAGCGGTCATGCATTTCATTATTTTGTTGACAGTTACAATGCTAAAAATATTAATATAAATAATTGGACCGATAAAATGGAATGACATCAGATTCAAAATGAAAACTGACAAAAAGAGCCGTTTGAAATACATTGACTGTGGACCGTTGCATTTTTATTACTCATTGAAACCTGACTACTTACTCAGAATCTCGACACAGGCAACGGCTTCAAGTGAACTTTTATTGCCAGATTATTTTGTCACATTTGGCGCAGACAACAACTAACAGCAACTTTATTGCAAGCATGTGATTCTGGTACAAAAACATGGTTTTGAAAATAGATAGATGGATGGCTGCGACACTGCACTGTGTCCTACTGCATACAAATGGCCTTGGCCCAGTGAAATGCAGCTACAATGTGTGATATTTTTCATAATTTGTTTTTTTTTTTAATTTGGGTCCTTGAAAACGTCTTCACATGAAAATGGCCAGTAGCACTAAAATGTTTCGGGTCCTACCTTAAAAGATATGTGTAAGCGTGTGTATGTACAAGTTTCAAACTATCATTGATAAGTAATAAATCATTTTATGAGTGATTTATTGTTTGAAGCATTAATATTAAATATTTATAAAACACTAGCGGGGGTGATAATGAAACATGACCAACGTGATGTTATTAAGGGCTACGAACACGAATCAATGCTTTTGAGATCCCTCGTCGCCTCACAATTTCAGGGACAAGAGTTCAGAAAGTAGTAAAACATGCTCAACGTTGTCATTGGCCAATATTTTATGTCGTCCTCTGGCCCCGCCGGAGTAAGAAGTGGGATTGAAATGTTTCATTCTTTTAAGATACAACAACAAATATAAAGCGATCCCTCGCCATTTCGTGGTTCGTTTATCGCGGCTTCAGTGCATTACGGATTTTTTTCAAACACCCCAAAAAATAAATAAATAAATTCATATACATGGAGTACAGTGCTGTATAAGTTGCTCTATGTGACTCGCTGTTGTTTTGCAGCTTCTTAAAAATTTTCCGCGGACTTAAAAATGTTTTTGACTTTTTTGTTTTTGTTTATTGGTTGCTACTTTGCGGATTGGTGGTTTTGGTCCCCATTAACCGTGATAAACGAGGGATTACTGCATTTGTAGCACACACACACAAAAGCAACCTTTTAAAATATTCAGTTTGGAGAAAAAAAGTTATCGATTGTTGTATTGGGAGAAAATAACAGCTATCGTGCATCCCCACTTATGGATATCATTTTTTTTTTAAACACTCAAAAGATCTCCAAAACTCACTTACTCAAATAGCACGACTGCAAATGACTGCACCAGTCGATAGAAAGTAGCTTCGGCCACACATTTAGAGTGGCAGCGCTGAATAGAGAGGAGAGAATTAAAAATGAAACCTATTTTCTGCATTTCCTATACAGTATTCAGGTATTATGATTTTCAATCGAGAGGGACAATTTGTCAGTCAAGAACACACAATATACAGTAGATGATTACATGTAGGGAGAGGGGGGGAAACAAAGTCACACTTCTGTCATTTGGTATCTCGTAAATATAATCTAGCAAAACCATGTCGTTCTAGATTGAGAAATTCTTCCTGTTCACCTGTGCACTGACGTATTTCGCAAACCATTCCCTGCCTTTGCCATTCTCGCCGGTGCACAGCTCTCCAAAACGAGCTTTCTCCTCTTGATCCAAGTCCTGCCTGAGAAAAGAGTGTGCAAAAATCAAAGGAAGGTAACGTTAAAAACAAAAGCCTATAGTTGGAAAAACATGTACAACGGTTGATAAATGCCACAGGAAAAAAATGTGATGACACAAGAGACACAAATGATCTTAAAACTACTAAAACAGAGATGTAAAAAATCTACAAAAATGTCCCAATTAAGGTTCCTTTAGAACAGAATGTGAACTACCGCTACACAAAATTGTCACACGGCTCCATTAGCTGGAATTACCATCCCACTTAGCTCAATGCAAAATGGATGTCACAATAAACAAAATAAGATGTCCTCTGCACCTTAAGTCAGAACAGCGTTTCAACGTTCTTTGTGGCACTCCAAATGGATCGGCTATGTTTGGTGTCATTCCTCAAACAAACAAATGAACGACTCAAGTATCTACCAGACTAAACTTGCATGATTCACGCTTGGCCGAGGTACGAACGCGTGCCTTAAGATTAAGATTAAGAAAACCTTTATTAGTCTCGCAATGGAGAAATTCCAGATTCACAGCAGCAAAGTTATGAAAGGAAGAAGTAGAACAACAAAAAAATAGGAGCTGCTGGAAAGGCAGCCACTCTCGCGGCGCCATTTTGAAGTCAAAATAACAAAAATAACACAAGACAACACATAGGACAGAGACAGTCGTGCAATCTTCACCACTTTTTTGCATACACTTTGTTGTCTGAAGCAGTTCTAGATGAAAGAGGAGAGGATCAAAGTGTCCTTTCTCCAGTGGATCAGAGACGTCATGCTGAAAATGTGCACACGTCTGCTACAAGCTAAGTTTTGAAAGCAAACACGAAGCTGTAGCATCCATTGACGAAAAGAGATTAGTTCACTTCTCCTGTCCCACATAATCCGCTTCAAACTCCAAGCAGCGACTCCCAGCTCCAAATCCGCATCGGCACTCCGCGCCAACGCTCCTTTCTTCTCATCGTCGGCTCCTCAAGACCTCCATCCATCCAGCCGCAGACCGTTCAACAGCACCGATCTCTCCGCTGAACAAAGCGGGGCTGTGAAAAATGCTGCCCATTACAGGCGCAAGACACAAGCGCCCCGGGACTGTCCAGCAACGACAGTCAAATGGCGCCGACATTCCTCCAGTCAAAAACAGTGCTGGTATACCCATGCTGCCGAGAAGGCGCAACCACCAAGCACAGAGTCTCCTCCTTGATGAATGTCGTGGCCAAAAAATGCTGAAAAAGGTCCACATCAAGTCCACACGACGTAACAACAAACACAAAGTGACAAAAGAAACACAAGAACAACAAAAAAAAAGCAAGGCTCATGAGAGCACTTGCTGACGGCTGCCTACTCGGGCGCCATCTTGACTTACCTTCCATGAAACACTTTCTCCACATAAATCTTCATAAACTCCCTTCTCTCTAAGGCCTCGGCATCGGCGTCCTCGCTACTGTGAACAGATGAGGATGACGACCGCCTCAGTTCCCACGTAGTGGACGGGGGATCCATGTCATTCTCACTGTCGGCAGAACCTGTTGCATCACTTTCGTTTTCTTCTTCGTCGTCATGATGGTGATGTGAACTGGTCTTGGTGGGTGTAATTGGCTCAGATAATGAGGAGGACAGGTGCTGTGGGGAGAGGACGTCTGAATGGCCCTGAAGATTGTCTCGCGCCTCAGATGGCAGATCAAAGTCTATGAGGTTGTCCATTGCAATCGACTCGACGCTGGTTCGTGCCTTTTAGCTTTCAGACTGAGCTACTAAGTGCTCTGCGGGAACAGAACCGTGCCTGCCAGTGAGGCCGCATGAGGTTGAATTTGTCTTGACTGCGTTGAACTGAAATCTCTGCGAATTTGGACATCACAGACACTCTGCATCTGTAAACAAAAGAAAGAAAACATGACAACTGTATGACGTGATTGTGCTTTGCTTTCTGTGAAAAGATTGCGTTTGGGGTGCTCAGGTCTTCAGCAACGACGAGTGACCACAATTTGGTTTGGCAAATGTAAAAAGCGGCGCTCGCTGCTAAAAACAACAAGGATTTGGATTGGTAATTAGCAACTGATGCAATTTGGGGGGGAAAAAAAATAAAAGTCTTCCGGCAGCATCGTGAATGAAATGTATTTTGTCACACAATCTTTTGTGTATGCCCCTGGTATGGTCACCCGTGGTAAACAGGTCCTAGGTGACGGACCAGACAAAGCACGGCTCCAAAAATCCCCTTATGATGACAAAAATATATGGAACTGAGTTTCCCTCGCCCCGGATGTGGGTCACGCGGGCCCCAATCTGGAGCCAGGCCTGGAGGTGGGACTCGCTGGCGCGCCTCGTGGCCGGGACAACACACATGGGGCCCGGCAACATGGGCCCCCCTTCCCATGGGCTCACCACCTATGGGAGGGACCTAAGGGCTCAGGTGTAATGCGAGCTGCGCGGCAGCCAAAGGCTGGGCGGGGGGTGGGGGGGGACCTTGGGACCTACAAAAGTTAGCTCTAGGGCAGGCATGTCCAAAGTCCGGCCCGGGGGCCAAATCCGGCCCGCGGTCGAATTTCATCCGGCCCTCGGCCCCTGTCATAAAATCAGTGCCGTCTGGCCCGCAGGTTGGGCGCAATGGAACACGTGTTGCATTGACTGAGGTCTCGTAGACTGGTGAGTGATGTTTCATAGAGTACTGCTTCCCTCTAGTGGCTAAATGAGTAATAGCATTCACTAAATGAGTAATAGCATTTAGACACTAGAGGGCATCACTCACGAGTTAACAAGACATCACTCCGTGTTTATATTGACTGACATGTCATATTTCAAATGGTCCTTGCAGTTGTGGATATGTGTATTGCTTGTTCATTTCCCTGTTGTTCGAGTCAAAGGTTTTGTGACTATTGAAAAGTCATGGTGATACATTTTATGTTTCAAATCAATCAATTTGCACTCAGGAGACTTCCGTTTAAGAAAAAGTCAAGTGAATAATGTGATATACCTGTTTCAAATGAACCAAAAGAAATTCTTAAGATTGTTGAAATTAAAATAAAAATGGAAATGTGAAACAGACTGGCTTACTAAAATTTCTTGAACAATATTGTTGTTCAATATAAAGAATGTCAGCCAAGGTCGGCCCCCCGACATTTTACCACATAAAATCTGGCCCCCTTGGCAAAAAGTTTGGACACCCCTGCTCTAGGGATATTGAATGTCACCTTTATTTGATTTAGTAGATATAAACACATAACGGGGTAGGACTAGATAAGGATAAGTTTTTTACTTCATCCTACTCCCTTGAACATAATAACTGTGTTGAATGAAGACTGATTTCTTTCTTTTTACTTTTTTATCTACCTTATTTTCTGTCAAATTATTACTGTTTATGTTTTATGTTCAATAAACAAACAAACAAACAAACCTCTCTTGCAGGAAAGGAGCCCAAGGTGCTGTGTGAAGCAGAGAAGTTCCGACTAGATATAGTCAGACTTGCCTCCACACACAGCCTGGGCTTTGGTACCAGTTCTCTCAAGAGGGGTTGGACTCTCCTCCACCCTGGAGTTGCCCACGGTGAGAGGCGTAGAGCACGTGTGAGCGTACTCACACCTCTTTCATGGCTTATAAATAGCAGCAGTGATTGGAATTAGACAGGAATGTTGGCTCCGACTTTTCTCCAACATAAAGTGGGACCTCAATTCCTGCGGTCACGATGTCTGCAATGTGCTTTAAATTGACTCGGACATTAAATCTGATGACTTGTTCATTGTTCCATTAATGCACAAGAGGGGAATCAAATGACTTAAGTATGTCTGCCTCTGCTACCCTCAGGTGAGCTGTTATTTATTTTGTGGTTGTTTTTCCACACTAGGTTTAAAATGTTGTTTTGGTGGTTGAATAAATCACAGGTTTCAGTTAAAACAATGAATAATGGTGTAAAATACAGCAGTGTACATTCCTTGGTTGGACTGCCAGATATTTTTCATGTTGTTATTCCACCGGATGTTTTAGTGCATTTTTTTGTCTTTTATTCCTGTTAATTGTTTTTTCTACATATGTGTTTTAGGAAGAAATCCAAAAAAAGAGAAGACCAGTGGTTAGCACGTCGGCTTCACAGTGCAGAGGTACGGGGTTCGATTCCAGCTCCGGCCTCCCTGTGTGGAGTTTGCATGTTCTCCCCGGGCCTGCGTGGGTTTTCTCCGGGTGCTCCGGTTTCCTCCCACATTCCAAAAATATGCACGGCAGGCTGATTGAACACTCTAAATTGTCCCTAGGTGTGAGTGTGAGCGTGGATGGTTGTTCGTTTCTGTGTGCCCTGCGATTGGCTGGCAACCGATTCAGGGTGTCCCCCGCCTACTGCCCGAAGACAGCTGGGATAGGCTCCAGCACCCCCCGCGACCCTAATGAGGATCAAGCGGCTCGAAAAAAGAAAGAAAAGAAAGAAAGACACTTTATATACAGTAATTGTAAGGATTACCACTATATCTAAATGTCCTGTGTATACGTATGTTATGGTTACAAGCATGGGTTTGAAGAAAATTAAATATGGTTAGGAGAGGCGCTCCCATCTCTCAAAGAAGCACTGTGACAATTTCACAGCATCAAATGCTGCAATAAATGTATGACAAGCAGAAGTAGCTGACAAGATACGGGAGGTGAGAGTGAGGTTAGCCAATGAGTACCACCACAGACCGATAAGGAGAGAATATTTTACTTGATGTGTCATTTCATGTAGTAACGTCTGATTTACAACGAGACAGCAAACATACACTCAGTAGACACATGCAAACTAACCTGGGACACTGGGTATTGTATTTCGAGCCATAAATATGTGTGTTGGCTCCCAAAAAAAAAAAAAGTTAAACCAGAAGTTGCGTATTAGAGCATCTCCATAAGCCTCATGTATAGACTGAGAGGCACTTATCATCGTGGCATTGGCTATGCGTGTTGATTCCTTTTTTCCTGGTCATTCTTCTGTTTTGCCAAAGGACAGTGAATATACAAAGTTTGAAAGAGAAGTTTGTCGAAGCATCACATTTTTGACTGTACGGGTTTCTCTCTGGGAGAAGACTACCATTGGTTGAAATTAGGCCATAGTGGTCAGTACTATTTTGCATTGCCTGCCACGAATGGATTTAAAAAAAAAAATGTTTTCCTTTTTTTCTACAGTACAACAAAACAAACATTTCATCCCTGACAGATAAATAATATATGTACATAATGCACACCGGCATACATGGCCTATATTGTGATTAGCTTTGATGCTAAGCAATGCTTTTTTTGTAAATGTAATATGTCTACATTTTAGTTGCGCGGTGTGTTGCTGTTAAATCACCATATAAAAAAGGAACCGGAGTCTTGCATTCAGTCAATGGGAGGCATACCTAAAATAACTGCAATCAAAAACAAGAAATACAAAATATGTGTGCCCTGCAATTGGCCAGCAGCCAGCTCAGGCTCTATCCCGCTAACTGCCCAAAGAGGGCTGGAATAGGCTTCAGCATGCCCGCAACCCTCATGAGGAAAAGTGGTTCAGATGATGAATGGATGAAAATACAAGCTGTTCCTTATTGGCTTCTTCAGCGCACTATGTGCATGCATAGAACACACACTTAAAATGAGATAAGAGTAGAAGAAAGGTGCGAAAGAGCTCTATTAATTGAACTTGTTTTTGACATTGAGAAGAATATGTGCCCTTGAGTGTTGTTATACTAACTGTATTTGTGTGTTCCTCCAACATTTCTTAGTGTGTGCATGAATATTCGTTTTTTGAAGGATAAGCCCCGGATAAGCGGTAGATGATGGATGGATGGATGGATGGATGAAGGAATACCACTCTGGGAAGCGAATGCAAATTTTCCGCTTGCATGTCAACGGGATTTTCAGTGACTTTCGAATTAGCACTGGCAATGTCTTTTCTTTCTTTTTTTTAAAATGAACCAAACTCGTCTTGTATTTGAATGTAAACTGTCTATAATGTTTTTAGTTTTCACAGCGAACTCTAACTGGGGTGTCATGAAAAGGCTTCAAGCACACGCAGGGAGTCCTGAATCACATATGCGACATATTGCTACTCAAGCAACATGGTGCATTCATTCATTCTATGCACGCGACGAGATCGATCTATCTATCTATCCGTTTGTCTGTCTGTCGCACGTCTTTGCAAAACGCATATTGAACCGGCCATTATCTTTGTGGTGTATTAACCATCAATCTTGATGGCGATGTATTTTTATTTATCGTGCAGCCAGCCATATATACATAGAGTAATATTAAGATAGCTACTTGAATTAAACCCCCTCCCGCCCCGCGCGTATCACCCACCACAATATGACAGATACGTGACTTGCTTCCTGCGTCTGCAGGGGAGACAGTGACGAGGAATAGAACGACACAGAAGATAGGCTGACTGTCAATCACCGCATCGAAGTACGCTGTAGCTTAAAACAAGACCTCTATTTAGAAAAGACACACAAGAAAAAAGCTTCCCAGACTGAAATAAAACAGCGGGGGGTGGGGGGGTGTTTTCATCTAATCGAACAGTTGGACAGTATTAAAATAGGAAGCACGAACATCTTCAAACAGTGGCAATAACATATTTTTCCGTTCTATGGTTTTAAGTCTGCTTTATTTCGCAATGTTAAATAAAAGGATCATTCTTGCTCATCACCGCAGACCTGTAATTTGAACCTGAGAGGTGCACGCAGAGTTTTTAAGGAAGGAAGCAGCACTGAATAAACATCAAAAGGCTGCCTGGCTGACGTTTCCTGAACGCTTCACGCTGCAATGTGATAAGCGTCGCTGCGTGGCCATGTTTTACGGAATACGGTAATAAATCGGTTTCGTTAACAGGCCAAACACTGGCGAAATGATTATGGTCAAGCATCCATAACGGTTCCCCAAAAAATAAAGCGCTGACAGAAAGCACAGCACTGGACGGAGAACTCTGACACCGTTCAAATAACCAAACAGACAATCGTTGCGTTCACACATTAAACACTGACACAGTCTGAGGCATTTACAATGTATTTAAGAATGTCACGAAACATAAAGTAGAAGTGTACGTACAGGAGAGGAGGTTTGCCGACAGGAAGATGAGGTGCTTCTCTCTGCTGTCCTGTGTTGTCGCTTTTTGCTTTCGCAGAAGTGAGCATGCGCAAGAACGGAATGACGCGGGAAGAACCCAAATGACGTTGAGGGCAGTGCAGCCAATCACCAGCGCCATGTGGCTCCAGCTCCTTGAGGTGTTAATAACGCTTTGATATGTATTATTATTATTATCGTGACTAATAATACATTTATTATAGTACTGGTTTGGTTTGGTTTGTTTGTTTATTGAACATAAAACATATACAGTAATAATTTGACAGAAAATAAGGTAGATAAAAAAGTAAAAGAAAGAAATCAGTCTTTATTCAACACAGTTATTATGTTCAAGGGAGTAGGATGTACTGTACGACGAAAAAAAAAGATTGGGCGAAAATTTGCGAAAAAACGCTAAATTATCATTAGTGTAAACCTTCTGCCAGGTCAGTTTGGTCATTACAGCGTAAGTGCTAGCTCTGTGTTCCTACGCTTATTTTGTGACCCCCCTTGAATGAAATCTATGCTCACGTTTTCTTATTTTCATCAGCAAAAAGTTCCCATGAGTGACCTCGTTTCCTCTGGCGCTCTCCTGTAACTGCCAATGCACCGTGCAGATGTTTGCCGAAACCGTGTGTGTGTGCGTGTGTGTGTGTGTGTGTCCGTGTGTTCGCGTACGTGGATGGATGAATGCGGTTAACTGTACTTGCATGAACGCAATATGAATCAGAACACCATGTTTCGACTATGGATAGGTCCCGCGTAATTTATATGAAGATGCATTTTCAGCATTGCCACCTAGCTGACCGCATGATTTAGTGGTAGAAATGGGCAGATTAGAAATCACTATGTTACTCGTTGCGTTGCATAAGTACTGATGTCAATTAAGGGTTTTAGTTCTTATGTTGGGGGATGAGGGCCAACAAACGATGACTGCCCAATGGCCTCACTGGGCACTGATTTGGCCACGCCCAAAAAGTTTGGGCGTGAAATGACGGAAACTATTTTACACTATAGCTACAACATTCAATACTACATAGTTCTCAGTTAGTTGTTTTCACGTTTTCAGCAATTCTGTTTCATCGTATATAATTTATATTTCATGAAAAAAAATCTGAAAAGCCACTTTATAGATGTGTGTTTGCCCTGTAGAAGCCTTTTAACACAACACCAAAGATAGTTCACAAAGGCATTTAAGCCTTCAAATGTGTCATAGCACTTGTATTTATTAGCAGAGAATGATTTCCACTGATTACATCAATTATTATGAAATATACTGTACATCAGGTGAATAGCCAGCCCATGTTATTTTGTACATACTTGAACATACTCTAGTACAGTAATCATTATTCAAAGGTTACAAGGGGTCATGCCACTCATTTGCAGCAGAGGTATAAAACAATCTCCATCCTTGAAGGAGTAGCAATAGACACAAAGCAACCATTTTTAGAGTTCAGTTTCCAGATATGGTTATTGCACCTAACATTTCCACTTTCTGAGGGAGAATTACCGTTGCAAAATGGACTCTATCCTTCTTCAGTTTTTGTCTAACAGTTTGTTTTACATCAAGCTCCATGTACTCCTGCTTCTGCCTGTCATACTGAGGCCAAGCGACCAGGCCTGGCCCATTGGGTGAACTAAGGAGAAACATAAAAAGGCCATCATTGCAATAGTCAACGTATTATGTATGTATCAATGTGTGTGTGTATGTGTGTATGTATGTATGTATGTATGTCACAAGGTTTGATGATAAATGATTCTGCTCTTGGGGGTTAGACAATACTTAAGTGGTTAATGAAAAAAAAACAAGTGTCTTGATCCTATAAATTACAAATCTTGTTCATCACTAGGGGCGGCCTGCCATTTTCACGCAAGCGCAGTTTGTTAGATCCCTTGTCACTCTGCCGCAAAACATTTATATTAATTGTATATTTAAAATGGATTTTTCTGCAAACTGTAACTGAATCTGTATTCACTAAAGAACATTTGATTGTTACAGTCAACGCCATTCAAAATCATTACTTTCACAACAACATGGCGGAAAAGTCAGGGTTTATCACACCGACCAGAGTCAGCTCTCATGAAATAAAATGCACACATATACCAATCTTGCCAGTGTATCGGTATATAAAAAGCAACATTTAGACTTGTGAAGAATTACAAGATATTTATGTCATTGTTCTCTTCAGATATGATTTGAATGAACAAACCATTGATCGCAATATGCCAAATGTCATTGGCTGTCGGTGACAATCGATGACTCTATTTGGCTGATAGCTAACGAATGAATACATGATCCAGAAGTCCATTCATCCATTTTCCGAACCGCTTGATCCTCACTAGGGTCGCGGCTGTCTTCGGGCAGCAGGCGGGGGACACCCTGAATCGGTTGCCAGCCAATCGCAGGGCACAGAGACGAACAACCATTCGCACTCACACTCACACCTAGAGACAATTTAGAGCGTCCAATCAGCCTGCCATGCATGTTTTTGGAATGTGGGAGGAAACCGGAGCACCCGGAGAAAACCCACGCAGGCCCGGGGAGAACATGCAAACTCCACACAGGGAGGCCGGAGCTGGAATCGAACCCGGTACCTCTGCACTGTGAAGCCGACGTGCTAACCACTGGACTACCGGGGCCGCCTGAGCCAGAAGTAAACTATGAAATAGTACACAAAAGCAAAGCAACAGCAAAGAAAATGGTATGAAGTAGGAAATTAAAATGACTGTTTTTCCTTCTTGTGTTATGAATGTGTTGGGCAAGGTTCTGTATACGTGTATTTGTACATTTTATTTCATGAAACCCCGACGGTACAAGTTATTATAAACAATGACTCAGTTACAGAGAGATATGAGACACATGCTGTCTTCAGTGAATTGCGTCACACTTCCACCCCATTGAAAAATTTCTGGCATGTACTCCTGTCTATCACTTTAGTGTTCATGTTTCTCTTGAGACTGCTGGTGTTTCTTTTCTCTGTTTGGATGTTCAAGCGGTCATAGATACACACCCCCAAGAAATTGTTACCATGAGGATAAAGCGTGATCAATAAATACATAAATGGAAAGCTATTTTGCTTTATGTCATTCTTACTTACCCAGCACGGACAAAATTGGCCCAGTATTTCATTATCGTTAAACAATGTTGTTCATCCTCTGTGGTCATATTTCCTGAAAATACATCCAAGGGAATCAGATAAGTCATATGGACAACGATGCAATGAGCCAAACATAACATTTACCTCTCACATTCTCCACCCCCAAAAATTATTACACTCATCACAAAATCCTCTCACATGCAAAAACATGTCACATACACCAAAATAACCATCACTCACAAAAAAAACAACAACAACTTTCTCACAGCAACTACCCCCACCACCCGCATACTAAAAGGGTAAGAGACTGTGAGAGGTTTGTGGGTGCATGTGAGAAGTAAATGTTATTTTCGGCATCAACAGCACCTCCGAACAATTACTTCATTCATTGAAAGTGTGGTTCTACACAGAGCATTCATTCATTCATTCATCTTCCGAACCGCTTGATCCTCACTAGGGTCGCGGGGGTGCTGGAGCCTACCCCAGCTGTCTTCGGGCAGCAGGCGGGGGACACCCTGAATCGGTTGCCAGCCAATCGCAGGGCACACAGAGACGAACAACCATTCGCACTCACACTCACACCTAGGGACAATTTAGAGTGCTCAATCAGCCTGCCACGCATGTTTTTGGAATGTGGGAGGAAACCGGAGCACCCGGAGAAAACCCACGCAGGCCCGGGGAGAACATGCAAACTCCACACAGGGAGGCCGGAGCTGGAATCGAACCCGGTACCTCTGCACTGTGAAGCCGACGTGCTAACCACTGGACTACCGGGCCGCCTTGGGTGTATACATTCATTCATTCATCTTCCACACCGCTTGATCCTCACTAGGGTCGCGGGGGGTGCTGGAGCCCATCCCAGTTGTCTCCGGGCAGTAGGCGGGGGACACCCTGAATCGGTTGCCAGCCAATCACAGGGCACACAGAGACGAACAACGATCCACGCTCACACTCACACCTAGGGACAATTTTAGAGTGTTCAATCAGCCTGCCACGCATGTTTTTGGAATGTGGGAGGAAACCGGAGCACCCGGAGAAAACCCACGCAGGCCCGGGGAGAACATGCAAACTCCACACAGGGAGGCCGGAGCTGGAATCGAACCCGGTACCTCTGCACTGTGAAGCCGACGTGCTAACCACTGGACTACCGGGCCGCCCACTCTACACAGAGCAGTCTGTTTTAAAAGTGTTTCTCCTCCAACTATTTAGGAGAAGAGAGACATCTAAAAGAGGCTGGATAGGGGATCTTAAGGACCGGACTTGGACACCCCTGTTTTATAGTATTATATGAATTCAAGGTTGTATATAATGTGCAACATACCAATCATTTTTACCATTCCACTCCAGAAACATCCACCAAACACAAAGCCGACATCGTCACCATGATCTGCCTTCACGAAAGTGGGTCTGGAGCTTTTGTGCATGGCAGCACGATATCCAAATTCATACATGTACACTGGATTGCCCGCATCTAAACATAAAAGACAATTTCAATACAGCTGATGTTCGGACAAGGTTAATTAAAGGATGCAACTTAACAACTGTGTCGTTGGTGTTTGTCATCACTTGTTTACAGTATATAAGAGGCAGGCCTGAAATATCTTATCTTAACCCTTTAGGCGCCAGAATTTTTTTTTCAACAAAATATTCTGTTTTTATATCACTGTTTCAAAAGGTTGTAGCTTGAAAATGGTTACAGATAAAGGCATACTATAAATTTTGCCTGGTGCAATTTTGCTTGGCGCCTCAATGGGGTTACTTTTCATCAAACTGGATGAGGTTCAAAACAAATTATAGATAAGATAAGATAAGATAAGATATCCTTTATTCGTCCCACACTGGGGAAATTTACAGCCTCCAGCAGCAAGAATGTATGTAGAAAGAAGAAAGGAGAAAGAGAAAAAAAACCAACAAACATCTTTCAATTAAATACAATATGAACACAAATGGATAAATCGCAGTACTATTTACAATTTTCCTTCACATCATTTAATTATTATTATTATTATGATTGTTATTTTTTATTCATCAGCCTGACAGCAGTCGGTAGGAACGAGCGTCGGTATCTCTCCTTCTTGCAGCGCGGGTGTAACAGTCTCTGGCTGAAGGAGCTACCAAGTGCTGTCAGGGCGGGCTGGAGGGGGTGGGAGGGACTGGCCATCATAGCTTTTAGCTTAGTTAGCATCCTTCTGTTGCCCACCTCCTCCAGAGTGTCAAGGGAGCAACCCAGGACAGAACTGGCCTTCCTGACCAGTCGCTCCAGTCTCTTTCTGTCCCGGGCTGAGATGCTGCCTGACCAGCAGACAATGCCATAATGGATGGCCGAGGCCACCACCGAGTTATAGAACGTCTTAAGGAGTGACCCCTGAACCCCAAAAGTAGCACTGTGTCTGAAAATTAATTATAAATGACTTGAAGGTTTTGGGCCACGGGTGCATTGTGGGGAATGGGATTTTTTACCAAACGGTATTCATAAATAGTGGAAAACAACAAATAAAGCTGTGTCTTGGACCATTTCAACCACCGGAAAATACACACACAGCCTGTGTCATTTCGTATGCAGTACAATGGCCACTTTCTGCTGGGACACCATTATGAAGCTTCCCGGTAGTGAAGTGTTTCATGACATTTGGCTCAGTATGTGTATTGTACCGGGACCAAGTAGTTACACTGGGGAAGAGACAGGTAGGACCTTTCCTTAGTGATGGGTCAAGGGCTGGAAGAAAGCTCTAAATCAATGGCTGCGGTGCTTGTCCCTAGTGCATGGGGATAATAGAACATAACACAATGTCTTTGTCGCACACTTTAGTTTCCTATAGTATTCTATGTTGCATCGCTTCTTTGCTGACAAATGTAATGCCTCAGTAAATCACTAGTTTTGTAATGCATTGCTCCCAACGCTGCTAGTAAACCACAAATAGCATGAACGGAAGTGTTGTTTTGACCACATAACCAATGTGAATGAAGTGATCTGAAGACAATGAAACGTTTAGCAAGGGTGTCAAAGTCATTTTTGTCATGGGCCACATCATAGCTATGATTTCCTACGGAGGGCCGTTACAACTATGAACCCAAATTGATGTAGAACCGTCTCATATTACCTGTGGGCTACACGACAAATTGGTGAAAAACTAGTTTTTAAATCAGAGGCCAATATAAATATTCATTCATTCATTCATTCATTCATTCATCTTCCGAGCCGCTCGATCCTCACTAGGGTCGCGGGGGGGGGGGGGGTGCTGGAGCCTATCCCAGCTATCTTCGGGCAGTAGGTGGGGGACACCCTGAATCGGTTGCCAACCAATCGCAGGGCACACAGAAACGAACAACCATACGCACTCACACTCACACCTAGGGACAATTTAGAGTGTTCAATCAGCCTGCCACGCATGTTTTTGGAATGTGGGAGGAAACCGGAGCACCCGGAGAAAACCCACGCAGGCCCGGGGAGAACACGCAAACTCCACACAGGGAGGCCGGAGCTGGAATCGAACCCGGTACCTCTGCACTGTGAAGCCGACGTGCTAACCACTGGACTACCGGGCCACCCCAATATAAACATTTTTTTGTTCAAATATTATTACATTTATTTTAAAAAGTGGGATTGGGAATAAAAATGCTTGCAATGATCTCAACATTTTTAAAAGTGAAGACAGTTTGCAATTTTGGTATTTCAGCAGAAAATATGAAGTGGATGCACATAATTTGCTTTGGCGGGGTACATAAATTGATGTGCCAGGCCACACCTGGCCCCGAGCCTTGAGTTTGACACCTGTGACTAAGGGAATCGATCGCCAATTCACACAATGTGGAAATGTTTCAGGATTTAAAAGGTGACAGTGACTTGAAAATAATTTCACGTTCTGGCTTTCCATTAGACTTGCTGTCCGCTCGTTGCTTACCATACTTTGCCTCTGTCTGATCCCTCATTCACAAGATATTGACAAAATAAATCTGCTCGGGAAATTTACAACTTTAGTCTATCTTTTACAGCCGTCTGTATCTTTCTTTTCTGTTGGGAAATTGTGAAAAATGAAAAGAGGTTGCAACCGCATTTCTTCTTTCTGTCTTTGGGTGAACTTATTAGAGGTTTGCAGTGGTGTTTTTGTTCCCAAGCTTCAAACCTGTAAATTCCATTGGAGCAGTTAAACAGGGCAGAAAGTGCTCTTTTCTCACTTAAGGCGTACATGCCTGCAAGCTTTAACGTGTAGTTAGGTATACACTTAGCACAGGCATAATAAATTTCAATGACCACTTGCCATTTTTTTGAAAAGCATGATTGTCACGCATGTGCAGGTGAGATCCGCAAGTGATATATACATGTATACATATAAATAAATACATTTCTGACCTGTGAGGTAGTCTGCCACTTTGACAACAGGTAGCGTCATCAGGAGGTCTCCTATGAGTTCAGTGAATCCGTCTCTGATGGCATGTGGAGTTTGGGCCGTTTTCAGGTATTCATCCACAATAAGATCGTTGGCTAAGGACGCCTAAGCCAAAAATAATGGTCGGCCCATTAGAGTTTAAATTGATGTTTTCAATTTATAATATGGAACAGGAAGATCGTGGTATCTTAATATTCGTGTACAGTAAAGTCGATTCAAATAAAACAAAAACGATACCCCTCCCCCTCCCAAAAATCAATACAAAAACACAACAACAAAAAAAAAACATCCTCTTTTAGTTGCACAGTAAGGCTTTTTTCAATTCTGTATTCAAAGGGGTTCTGAAGTTGATATGCCACTTCTACAAGTGCTATGAGCCACTGTTGACGATGGCAGACATAAAGCTAAACCAGGGGTCTGAAACTCACAGCCAAGGGACAATTGTGGGCCATAGGATGGTATTTTACTGCCGCCTACTTGAGCTATGTGTGGAGATTTGTTTTCCAGGTATCCCTCCATCCGATCGCATCAGATGAAAAGGTTGACTGTGAGCCTTTCATTGAGGTAACCACAGCTGTTTTATCAAGACCCAGAATTAAGTTAAAGCCGTCGGAACAAGCAGTAATCTCAACATCACCACCAAGGCCCCACCACTCACTGAGTGATGGATCCGAACACGACTGAGGTGGACAAACATATGACAGTTGATGACTCACACCTGCGGACCTGGCAATTAACCCTTGCACATCTAACAAATTATTGCCTCATCTTCTTGTCAGGAAACCATATTTTGAGCCTGTGCACATACTGTACTGCATTATGATTATTCATTCATTCATTCTTCTTCCAAGCCGCTTGATCCTCACTAGGGTCGCGGGGGATGCTGGAGCCTATCCCAGCTGACTTCGGGCAGTAGGCGGGCGACACCCTGAATCGGTTGCCAGCCAATCGCAGGGCACACAGAAACGAACAACCATTTGCACTCACAATCACACCTAGGGACAATTTAGAGTGTTCAATCAGCCTGCCATGCATGTTTTTGGAATGTGGGAGGAAACCGGAGCACCCGGAGAAAACCCACGCAGGCCCGGGGAGAACATGCAAACTCCACACAGGGAGGCCGGAGCTGGAATCGAACCCGGTACCTCTGCACTGTGAAGCCGACGTGCTAACCACTGGACTACCGGGCCGCCCTGCATTATGATTATGATGATGATTATTTTTTTTATATTGAATCATAAACAACATGCTGTGATTGTCAAGGAAGAAGCAGATTGCCTTGGCTGCTCATTAGAACAACACAAACAGAACAGGTAAATATGAGAACGAAAGGAGTATGTGTGTGTGTGTGTGTGTGTGTGTGTGTGTGTGTGTGTTTATCCATCCATCCATCCATCCATCCATCCATTTTCTGGTCGGTGCTGGAATTGAACCCTGCACCTCTGCACTGTGAAGTCTCCTAACATCATTTGCTTAACCATTAAATACAATGCTCAGAATTGCTCAATAAATCATTGGGTGTTCTTCATAAGGATTTAAAACATCATTTTGAGGAAGAAAAGCTTTGTAAGAACTGTTCAAGAATGAGTCCCAGAAAAATGTCCCTTTTTGTCATCATAATTTTCATAGCAAATTTCATGAAGCTCACCCCTCCAGGGTTGAACATGTTCAGCATTGCCAGCACAGACCCTCTGGTCATTCCTTTCTCCCAACCAGGAGGAGCAAAACTCTGAAAACCATATTAACAGTGTGTACAAATGATTTATTTATGATCAGTATTATGACAAATGCACTTAAAATCGAGTACACTTGCAGTATATTCTGATGTTTAGAATTTAATTACCTGAGGCAGAATCCACCCAAACTCATGGTTGGTTATTCCCATCAAAACCGGAACAGTCATTACTTCTTTTCTCTTTAGAAGTTCCTCTGCAGTATCAGTCAGAAAGACGCCATCTACTACGCCTCCCAGATAAATTTTCATCTAAAAACAACATTTAAAAAAATAAGTAAACAATAAATCCAGGCCACTCAACTTTTGCTTTTGCATACTGAATGCATTCCATGTACCTTTTTAGTTGCAGCAACTAAATCTTCTTTGCTCTTTCTTCTCAAGCACTCAACCAGTTCCTGCGATGTACTGTCATCACACCCAGTCAGGTTGGCTACAATCTGATTGAAAGGAAACAGTGAATTTAACTTCTTCTCTAGTCCAGTCTCTTTGCTCAGCTTTGCCTTGGCTGTACAAGTCCTTGGTACTCTCCACCTTACTATACGGCTGTGAGAGTTGGACACTCACAGCAGACACGGAACGCAGGATTCAGTCCTTTGAGAACAAGAGCTACAGAAGGATGCTCCATATATCTTATAGAGAACACCGGACAAATGACTATGTCAGACAGCTAGTCACCACCCTCGCTGGAGAACAGGACCCCGTACTGTCAACGGTAAAACGTCGCAAAATGGCCTGGTATGGCCACGTTACAAGGCATACCTCGCTATCCAAAACCATCCTACAGGGGACAGTGGAAGGGAAACGGAGAAGGGGCAGACAGAGAAAGTGCTGGATGGACAACATTAAGGAATGGACTAACTGCAGCTTCCAGACCCTGCTACGAACAGCTAAGGACCGAGAGTGCTGGAGATCCCTGACTGCCCAGACCTCCACCATGGCACCCCGACGGCCTCTTAGGCCATGGGATGAATAAGAATAAGATAAGAAGAAGCCTTGGCAGTCCACCGACCGCGGGTGCGATGGAAGAAATTTGTTTGTGTTGCAACATTTGTTTTGTGAAGCACTTTGTTTTTTTTTTAAGTGTAAAAGGTGCCCTATAAATAAAAGTTTGATTGATTGATCGATTGATTACGGCTGGCCACACCACAGTTTTATAAATATTCCCCTTTATCCCAGAGACTCTTCTATGACATGACACACCTGACAGTTTCATCCATCGATTCCTTCACCTCTCACCTCCTTGCCCCCCGTCACCATTGCTTTGGACTGTTGACCATGAAGTACTTAAAGTCATCTCCACTTGTTGGCTATTCTCCCTGTAGCATAACTTTCCCCCCTCCCCTCGTCTCATTCACATACTGCTTGCATTTGTCTTACTTCGGTTAATATTCATCCCTCTCGTTTCCAGTGCATGTGTCTACCTTCCTAAACCTCCTCCCTCCTTAGACGGCAGGTTACAATGTCACCTGCAAACGTCACCGTCCATGAGGATGCCAGGCTATCATCCCTATTGCAAAGAGAAAGGGGCTTAGAGCTGATCTACTCTGTACTTCTTCATTAACACCCTCAAGGCCAATAATGTATTTTCCCATACTGTTGCTCACAAATTCTTACTTCTGTCCCGAGTTGAGCTTCCACTACTCTTTCCTATCACTTCCTTGTTTGGCTCATCAACTTATTTGCTCTATAGATCCCGCAACTCTGCATATCGCCCTAAAAATGGGCACAACCGCCCCCCCACCCACATCCGTAAGGCATCTTCTCACCCTTGACAATTCTATTACATCACCTGGGCAAAAACTACAGAGCCACCTCTCTGTGATGCTTCCATACCTCAGCAGGTATGTTACCAGGACCAACTACCTTTCCATTTTTCAAACCTTTCTGCCTTTCTGATAGAGAAATCTACGAGCAAAATTGTATCACGTTTAAAGTTTCACTTAATTTGGGCACATCCAGACGTTTGGGTGCGTATCCAGTGCCCCCAAATGCCTGTGCGCTAAGGCGTCGGCCGTCTGGGCGGAGGGCTTTTGAAGTCCACAATTATCAAGTCAAAGCAAGGGGGCGAATAGAGGGAAGAAGGTTAGACTCGGTCACAAAGTGGGAATAAACAATTCAGGAACAAAGCGTTGTTGAACAACAAAAGGCGATTTGGGAACGGCTGTCGCGCTCAGGCGGACATTTGTCATCTGTGAAGTCTGCAACTTGTTGATTCATTGTAGACCAGACAGAAAAGCGTCAACGTACCCGTGGCTCAAAGCTGAAACCAAAGGTAACCAATCACTACTGAGGGGCCGGACCGGGAGCGTGGTATGTAAATACTGTATCGGGGGCAGTGTTTTTCTTAGATTTTGCATATGTAACAATAACAGTTCAAACTGGTGGACAGGGAACTCTGAGCGTGATTACCGGGGCAACAACCGTCGTTCGCCCTCAGACATCCCTCCCGCCGATAATGAAGACAATTTTCCCTGTGTGCCGAGTCATTTCTTTCAAACTTTCTTACTACTTTCAGAATCAGAATCAGATTCAGAATCAGAATCATCTTTATTGGCCAAGTATGTACAACACACAAGGAATTTGTCTCCGGTATAACACGCTGCACTAGTATCATCGTAAACAACAAAATCATTGAACCATTTTAGAGTAACCAGTAGTTTTGTAGTACCGTTTTGTAGTACAAGAAGAGTGACTACGTCAGTGACTGTTTAAGGAGTTAATGGCTAAAGGGAAGAAGCTGTTTAAGTGTCTACTGGATTTGGTGCGCATGGATCTGTAGCGTCTGCCTGAGGGGAGTGGCTGAAAAAGGTGGTGGGCAGGGTGCGGGGGATCCAGGAGGATTTTCCGTGCCCTTGTCTTGATTCTTGCAGTGTGCAAGTCCTCAAGAGTGGGTAGGGCGGTGCCAACGATTTTTTCCGCCGTCCTAACTGTCCGTTGAAGTCGAATTCTTACCACCTTACAGTTATTAACCTCCTTCAGATGACATTGTCTGCACAAGATGTAATAACCTGCGTGCTTTTACCTCTCCTTTTGTAGGGCACCCTATGTCCAGTGCCTCTTCTGGAAGAAACTGCTCGACACAGTCTATCACCATCTGTGCCTCCAAGTTCCTCTCCTTGCTACCATATTGACTCCTTCGTCACCCCTGTTTCCTTTCCCAACATGTCCATCAAAATCTGCACCAATCTAGAGTCTCTGTTCAGCTTAGATGCTCAGAACTACTTCATCTAGCTTCTTCCAGAAATTTCCTTCGCTTCTTGTTCACGCCATATCTGTGGAGCATAACCACTAATTACATTAAACGTAACACCCTCGAGTTCAAGGTTCCGCCTCATTACTCGATCACATTCTTTACTAACTCTTGCTTGAAAAGAACCTCTACTCCATTTCTCTTCCCATCCACACCATGGTAAAATAATTGGAACCCTCCCGCTTAGCTTCTACATTTGCTGCCTGTCCACCTGGTCTCTGGACACACAATCTACCTTTCTCTTAATCATCGTCTGTCAACCAAACCCCGAGCTTGTCCCGCCATAGTCCCAACAACCAAAGACACCACTTTCAGATCTGTGGTCTGTATTTTCTTCTTCTTTTTCTGCCTTTGAACTCGCTATCCACCTCTCCTTGGTCTTCGATCCACAGCAGCTGAATTTCCACTGCCGTCCTCAAGGGTTAACCTCGCTGATGCCGTTGTTCTTAACTTAGGCCACGACTGATCTGGTATGCATTTCTTAGGATGAACACTCATATTTTTTTTAACAAAGTTTTAAGCCGGATGCATTTACCCAGGCTTGAGACCAGCTGACAGTTTACGCTGGTTTGCGTACCCCGTAGGCCTGCATTCAAATGTATACGTACGTGTCAATAAACAAAATAAACTGAATCAGGTGAAAGTGACCCAATACATAAATGGCTTCAGTGGGCATGCGAGCAAGAGGTGGCTGCGTGATCAAACATGCCAACAGTGTCATCCTGAACATGATTATGATTGAAGCAGGTTATACAAATGTTCATACTTTTGGTCTGCAGCATGTTTAAAACGCTCAATCCAATGCTTATCAAAACAAGATCTTATATATTGAGTCAATGACGCCCCATTCAAAAGTTAATTTTAACTGATTTCGGGCCTATACCTTGACAAGTCCCAATGAACGGTTGCTTATGTAGTTTCCAACTGTTGCGACTCCACTTTGAAAAATTGCCTTTTGGAACAATCCTTTAGCTTGCGGAGACAACGTCTGAGGAAATACAACATATTGGATACAAATCAATGACCATAAATAGTACAGTACATAAAAATATTTGGACAGACATACAATATGCTTCTGAATCGTTTCTGAATTTCTTTTTACATTTTTTGTCCTATTTTTCCCCATTTTAAAGCTCTCATCAAAATGGAATCATGAATCAGTTTTCTATGTGCAAAATGCAAATATTTACTGAAATAACAATTTCGATTTTCAATTTTACGTGAACTGGGCGGCCCGGTAGCCCAGTGGTTAGCACGTCGGCTTCACAGTGCAGAGGTACCGGGTTCGATTCCAGCTCCGGCCTCCCTGTGTGGAGTTTGCATGTTCTCCCCGGGTCTGTGTGGGTTTTCTCCGGGTGCTCCGGTTTCCTCCCACATTCCAAAAACATGCGTGGCAGGCTGATTGAACACTCTAAATTGTCCCTAGGTGTGAGTGTGAGTGCGAATGGTTGTTCGTCTCTGTGTGCCCTGCGATTGGCTGGCAACCGATTCAGGGTGTCCCCCGCCTACTGCCCGAAGACGGCTGGGATAGGCTCCAGCACCCCCCGCGACCCTAGTGAGGATTGAGCGGTTCGGAAGATGAATGAATGAATGAATGAATGAATTTACGTGAACATTTCTCACTTGGAGCTCTCTCTCACACAATACTACTGTCCATCAACAACAGTGAAAAAAATATTTTGTCACACAACAGCCTGCTTCAACAGGTCTTTTTATGGTATCAAAACAGAGCAATATAACATTGTAAAGTGCACATCTGAGGTAAACTAGAATTCCGCCTATAGTAGATTTAAACCATGGTTGCATACTTCGTTTTTCTCAAGTTTGCTTTGAACACAGCAGTCAGGCTATGTTGATTCTGTTGGTCCTTCTTGCGCGGAGGTCTCTCTACGGTTTTGTGTAGACATCATTTCGGATGACTACACTTGGTTTGATGACAACACTGGTGACGTTATATTTTCTCTAGGTCACTACCACTGTAGCGCACTGTCACTGTCAGCCGAACAGAGAGAAGCTCCACCCGCTCTATTTATATGGACACGGAACACTGTAACCTTCCACACAAAATAGTTCCAAACAAGAAACAATCGCGTCAGTGGCATACATCGTATACCTGTATGATACAGGTAACTTTGGTCTTGTCAGTGGAGCAATCTGGCAACTTTTTAAAAGTCCCTCGCTGCCGTGGCTGGCAAAACAAAGTGCGTGGACCTATGCACTTTGTTGCACATTTAAATTAATGCCAATAAAAATGCGCTAAACTGACAGCTCTAATACATATATAATGTGTGTGTGTGTGTGTGTATACATGCACGTACACATATACACACACATATATGAACTGAGATATATGTGATTTGCATTTTTTTTTACCAGTATAGATGCACTGATGCCACCTGCAGATTCGCCAGCGATGGTAACAGCTTGAGGATCACCACCAAAGGCCTCAATATTTTCCTGCACCCATCTCAGAGCAGCCAGCTGATCCAAGAAACCCCAGTTTCCCCGAAGATGTTCATCGCCAGTGCTGTTGGATGGCAGTGTTGCCTTTATTTAGCTAATTTAACCACAAAAAAAAAATCTTGCACACATTAAAAACTAACACTTACAATGTTCTTTTATCACATGGCTTTCTCGTTTTACATTTATGTCTACCACTTAACCGCAGAAAAATACAGTCCATGTGTAATGTGTACGACTGTACGAGACAACATTTCAGTGATGTTATGGTTATGTTTAAGTAAGTGTCTTTGAAGTTGGTGAACAATAGTGTCTTACCCCAGGAATCCCAGAATGCCAAGGCGATACTGAATGATAACCACTACAATATTTTCATATGCAGCCAATGGCGCGCCATCATACTGAGAGATGGCACCCATTACCAGACCTCCTCCATGGATCCACACCATAACCTGACAATCCCAGAACATACTTTGTTTATTTATTTATTTACATTTGGCAAATATAAATACGATGGATGATCGGAAGATGAATGTCCCTTGGGCATACGAAAATGTAATCCAGTAACAGTTTACTTCGAACGTTGAACAAAACATGTAATCCCTCTTATGTGTCATGTCAGCAGAGCTTCACCTTAACTGCAATCATCACGTTGCGCTTTGATAAAGGCTGATATTTGTTTTATCTGTCCACATCACTTTTAAAGTTGAATTTGTGATGATTATCATTGTACTGCTGGGAAAACTTGAGCTTGAGCTTCCTATTGATCTTGAAAATGTGTACTTTGCATTTTCTGTTCCAGCTTTAGAACAGTATTGCCTTTCATGGGGCCTTCTACAAACAGTAAATTGCCTTCACTCTTGCCTTCCGGATGTTGTTGCTGATGTCCCAAATAGTTATTGGTTCTATATTCACCCTTTCATGCACCATTAATGATAACCTATAACCTGATAACATGATAGGCTGTCCACTGTAGTGACCGCTGTCCCTGAAAGGGTTAATATATGTGCAATGGCTCTGACTGTTTTTCGACATCTATCTCTGGTTTTTACATTGGTTACACCTGTAATTAGTATAGAAATGCAGTCTCAGCACGAATACTGAACTTGGAAATTTTGCGCTGCATTAATCAATGTACTAGGACACAGGTGTCAAACTGAAGGCCCGGGGGCCAGATCTGCCCCGCCACTTCATTTGATGTGGCCGGCGAAAGCAAATCTAACATGTTGACTTCTTTGATGGTTGCTAAAATTTGAACCAACATTTCAAATTCTCATATTTAATATGCAAGAGAGCTCATGTAAGTTTTCCTGTAACCAAAACCCTCATGACAGTAACTTAAACTAGAGTTGAAGTCAAGAATAATGGTTCTTGACTTCCTGATATGGTTTCACAGTCATAACGGCCCTCCAAGCGAACCAGGAACTATAATGTGGCCCGTGACTAAAAATGAGTTTGACATCCATGTACTAGGACTTACCCGAGCAAAAAGATTTGGGGCACATGTCCTTATAATAATTTTGCTCACATAAAAAATGAGTGGATTCTAACAACAGGTGTAGGCTACTGTTTCAAATTGTTTATCAGACAAGAGAAAATTCCTGAAAACAAAAGCAAAATGTCAATCTGTTTTCTCGCAACTCATTACAAGAAAATTGGAATGTGCTCAATGTACCACATGTGCAGTCTCTTCAACCTACCGGCAGTTTGTCACCTCTTTTCGCCTCAGCTTGAGTGTATACATTCAGATACAGACAGTCCTCTGAAAGTTCCGGAGTAGTATATTCTACTGACATCATTCTGGAAACATTCACAATTATATCGGAGTCCTGAATACACCTGAGATTTTAAAAAAAAAAAAGAAGGGAGAATCAGATGGAAGCTGCAATATGATCATTTTTTTTTCATGTTCTTTGTCCTTCGTGATTGAGTGGTCTTACATAGGAGGCTGGCGTGTGCCATCTCTGACCCCCTCCCATTGCTCTGCCTCTTTGGGAGCAGCTAGTCGGAGCTGCCCCACTGGAGGTTGGGCAAAAGGTATTCCCAGGAACTGCCTCACTTTGACTTCTGTCCCTTTCACAGAAACTATTTCTCCTTTGATTTGTCCATTTGTCAGTGAGACAACAGGGTCAATGCTCCTCCCTAAAGAAGTAAAAGACACTTAATCTAGTCTTAAATGCATATATTAAAAAGCCCTTTCTGTCTCTCTTCTCATGCATCCATCCATCCTTCCATCCTTCCATCCATCATGCAGTACTTTGATAGTTTAGCCCTCCTTCTTTGTTCCCCTTCTGTCCCACATGATCATGTCCGCCTTTACTTTGTACCTACATTTTTCAGTCCAAACAGTTCTAAATATTAAATTGAAATGCATTGTGTTCTAAAGTTAAATACAACGGAACTGGAACTAAGTGTTCTGGATTTTAAAAACGTTTATGGTTCTGTAACATGCAGAGCATAAAATTGTAATTGATTATCTCACGTACCACTAGAGGGAGCCTGCATGGCTTACCAGTGGCACTTGTACAACACTGAAAATCTATGACTTGCAGTCCAGATATTAAAGATAGCCTCTGTTGATTCCCACAATGGCGTCAAACGTTTGTTTTTAGTTGCCTGTCGCGGCAAAATATTAAAATCCATTCTAGCCTGCCTCCACGCAGATTTAGACCATGACTCACTCGAGCCAAGCCAACTATTTAACTGAGTCTCCACTCAACTTTCATTGATTGATCCTTGTCTATACAATAATCTAACCGCCCTATCATCAGCCACATACTTCATTGAGGCAAAAGTATTCACAGGGCGGTTCTTTGCAATGTGGTAACGTGTATCTTGTATAAGTAGTAGATTTTATTTTTGCCTCAAAAGCACAGCAGGAATCACACATTTGTCTTTACAAGCACAACAATTTGTAGCCCCCTATCACATACAATGTACGAGGTTTTGCTATTGTTCTTACGCTCAATAGGAAACAAATCACACCACGGGCTTATGTGTTTCTTATGATAAGGCCGATGTTTTACATTTACAGTTTCATGAAATTTACCCTTGACCACGTGTTGAAATAAAATATAATAATTACCTTACCTTGTGTTTCCTGTGCTTTCAAAGCAACAGGACAAAGCAGATAAGAAATGATCAGTATTATTTTCATCCCCGAATGTAACCTAAACCAGGCACTTTGAGAATGATTGCCTTGTTTTTGTCCTAGTCCTCTTGTCGACCCGCTTACATTCACACACACACACACACACACACACACACACACACACACACACACACACACACACACACACACACACACACACACACACACACATTCAACCTTTAGCGTCACAACCGCTTCTCCATTGATTTGACCTCCAATGAACAAACAGTACTCTGACCGCAGTCACGAAAGACAAAACCTCTTTTTTTAACCACTTCAAGTCTGAAAACTGTCATTAGAATCCTTTATGATGACTAGACAAGAGAAATTCAATGCTCCCACGACTATGGGTGCATCTTTTTTTGTTTGTTTTTATGCTATCTGAAGCACTTGTTGCGATAGGGACGAAACCATCTTGTTGCTTTGCAGTGCAAAGTAAAGGCACGGTTTCTTGTAAAGCAGGCATGTCCAAAGTCCGGCCCGGGGGCCAAATCCGGCCCGCGGTCGAATTTCATCCGGCCCTCGGCCCCTGTCATAAAATCAGTGCCGTCTGGCCCGCAGGTTGGGCGCAATGGAACACGTGTTGCATTGACTGAGGTCTCGTAGACTGGTGAGTGATGTTTCATAGAGTACTGCTTCCCTCTAGTGGCTAAATGAGTAATAGCATTCACTAAATGAGTAATAGCATTTAGACACTAGAGGGCATCACTCACGAGTTAACAAGACATCACTCCGTGTTTATATTGACTGATATGTCATATTTCAAATGATCCTTGCAGTTGTGGATATGTGTTTTGCTTGTTCATTTCCCTGTTGTTCCAGTCAAAGGTTTTGTGACTATTGAAAAGTCATGGTGATACATTTTATGTTTCAAATCAATCAATTTGCACTCAGGAGACTTCTGTTTAAGAAAAAGTCAAGTGAATAAGCAGTTGCATGTGATATACCTGTTTCAAATGAACCAAAAGAAATTCTTAAGATTGTTGAAATTAAAATAAAAATGGAAATGTGAAACAGACTGGCTTACTAAAATTTGTTGAACAATATTGTTGTTCAATGTAAAGAATGTCAGCCAAGGTCGGCCCCCCGACATTTTACCACATAAAATCTGGCCCCCTTGGCAAAAAGTTTGGTCACCCCTGTTGTAAAGGAACCGAGAGTAGAATCCACGTATTAACAAACATTTTATGATGTAGGCCGAAATTGAGCTTCCCCTCCTTGATAGACCAGCATCCGCCACTGTTTGCACGCAAACGTTATTGTTAATACGAATGGTGAGACCATAATTTTCTGGAGAAATACTATAAGCCGCTTCACTCCACCCCAGACATTTCATCCAGCTCCTCCTTGAGATCCTGAGGCACTTTCCGGCCAGCCTGCAGACAGAGTCTCTTCTACATGTTGAGGCCTCCTCTTGGTGTACCCCAAGTATACAAATAGGAATTCTATATACGTGATGGCAAAATGTTAATTTAGAATTTAATTTTCATTTTCAAAGTCTTTGCATTTTTTTGTGTACCTTTACTTAAGTACACACATTGATAAGTGTTTAAGTGTTATACTAAGGTGTTATGATAAGTACCATGAGTGTAAGTAGCTACTTTTGTCAACAATGAATTTGGAAAAATGAGATATTGTGTCAGACTAGAGTTCCAAAACTACCCAGACCAGTCTCATATCCCACAAACATAGACGGATTCATATTATTTTATAACAAATGTTTATTGAGGAAAAATGCAAGCGTAAAGTGCAACGTAAAAAGCTGGTACTGTAACAAAGAACCAGGATGGAACAAAACAAACAGTGTTTGCAACATGTAAGGGGACATAACAACGCCAAATCATTTGTCACAAAAGGACAAGGAAAATCCAACTCCGCGAAACGAGAAAACGGCAAAATACACACAATCACAAAAATAGCACTTATGAGATGAAAAATACAAAACGTGACAAGAGAACTACAAAGCAAGATGATGAATGTCTAGAAAATACAACCGCTTGTACGAGAGTTGTGAGCAAGGCTGAATAATCTGACATCGAGCTGACCGTATTGCATCTTTTAAAGGCAGATGATGAAGATGCTGAACAGGTACGGCCCTAGATGGAATGTCCTCCGACCTCGCCTACTCTGAAACAAAACAAACAGAACCATGACATTTTGTTTTGCAGAAGATCAACTATTATAAAGAAATAGTGTCGACTTTTCTTAAAAATAGATTGAAAAAAAAAACTTACCGTTCTGAGGTTCAATGTCCCAAAACACATGCATGTTAGTTTTACTCAAGACTGTAAATATTCCATGAAGTGTGAAAGTGTGTGCGAACGTCTGTTTATCTGCCTTGTGACAGACTGGAAACCAGTCCAGCAGGCCAGAGTGTACCGTGCCTCTTGGCAAGAGGCGCTGTACACGGTCTTGCCCAAAATTCAGATGAGGTGGTCTGCAGCTCACCTGCGACCTAAATGCGTATCAACACTGCAGACATAGATGAATGTGCATGCAATGTGTGATTGCAACGTGTGTTTTTTCTTCCTCCAAGCACTCAGGCCTCCAGTTACAGCATTCACCACAGCAAGCGGATAAAACAGTATAGAGGTGATAGTAATTGAGTTGGAAGAGGCTTAAATGAAATCAATCGATCGCAGGGGGGGAAGGGAGGATTCATGCCGGTGATACTGTATATTCATTCGTATTTATAAGTTGCTTGAAAGGCTATTCCACCGGACGCCTATAGGTTGAGTCCACGAGCAGAAACAAATATTCACTTTATTTTCACGTAGTACAAAGAGCAACCGCTAGATGGCGGCATTGGATCTTCTAATCGAAAATAAATAGTGGCGACACCATTAGTTTGGAAAAGACTATTTACTGTAATGAGAGGGAACTGGTCACACCTTAATTTGGGTTACATATACTGTGTATTGAAGTTATTACACGGATTTTACCCCATTAGGCTGTGTTTGTATTTTTTTAAAAACATTTTGTGTTTGCGAATCGAAACAAGTGAGGCCCATGGTCCACCCACTAATATTGTTAAAGTTACGGAAATAATATAATGTGTCTGGTTTAAATACATGCAGACCTAACAGATGAAGCAAGAATCGTTTGGAGTTTTAATGAAATGAAAGACGCGTTACTCGACATCAACAATTTGCGTGTTTGAGTTCCTTCATTAAATGGTGCATCAAGTTTGACCCAATAGGAGAAGAGTGCGATGTCTTACGTCACAAATAAGGGGCGGTCAGTAGTACGCCGACTTGACTGTGTGGTTGTTCGATCGTGGTCCAGGACCTCGCTTGAGAGATACGCTGCAGACCGACAAGGGTTGCGGACCGATGAGCTGACACTCCAACAGAACACAACGAGCTTCCAAACAAGCGTTCGTATCTGAACCCGAACAAGATCTGGCATTTTTGCCTCGCGAGGCGCTGAAGAACAACGCGGACTAACGTCAGTGGCAAAGCCCTGAGAAGGCGAGGTATTGTTGGACACGTTTGGAGGGAGGACAGTAAACGGACGGAGCCACAGGTAGGAAACTGTCGTGGCAGAAGATCTCAAAGTGCAAGTGGGTCATGTAGATTTAGTCGACGAGTCGCGGCTGTGGAACGGCGGAGGTCGAACACAAGCAGAACCGAGAAGACTTGAACACGCCGCACCGACTCTGCGTCCGTCCGACTGGGCTCCTGGTCCCAGGAAGAGCCACCATGTCCAGGAGAAAGCAGAGCAAACCCCGGCAGATAAAGCGTAAGTCACTTGAAACGAAAGCACTTGTTGTGGTATTGACGGTTTTCGCTGTGAGTCAAACTTGTCGGCCAAACAGAAGAACGTCGCTAGTGACGTACCAGAGGGGCCGCTCCATCCTAAAAGTTAGGAAGTGAAGGACAAGGTCCAACTATAATGCCTGTCTTCTCGTACAGTAGCAGAGTTTTATTGTACCATTTTATGGGAGACAATCTTTTGCTTCTTTTAGATTTGAAATCTCACTGAATTTCTCCTGCAGCGCAGATGACATACCCCCCACCTGAAAAGGTTTTTTTTGTGAGTGCCACACTACGCTATTTCTTCACCCAACGCAGATAATAAAATACAGTCCAATGTTCTCCATAAAATAGTTGTTTGCATTGGTAGCCCAAACTGTAGCCGAGACTTCCTGTTTAATTTTGTTGTGAAAACGTCAGTGTTGCTTGAGAAAGCCGATGTGAGCTGAGATAAAACAGCGATGCGATGTGAGCCTTGATAAAGATTCAAATTGATCTTTTTTTTTCCTTCTGAAGCAGCGCCAAGAACCGCCGGTGCATTTCCCGCTCGGCTTTTCACTTTTCTTTGTCTTTTTTCCTAAAGATGGGGCGTCAGATTGGCTGATCTTTCCTCCCCTTCGCTGCTCACAATTTGACATTTGTTCACGTGTCCTTCTATGTCAGTACTAATTATTCTGGTTCTTTGCTGGTTATGTGGTTATTTGCTTTTGGTGCTAATCATTCTTAGTTCATTGAAAATTGAACTTTGCATTTTTTAAAAGTAAATTTGTACCTTGAATGAATGAATGGCAGTCCTTCAGTGTGTTAAAAAAAGAGAAAAATAAGAAAAAGGTCAAAACGAGAACTCAACCAGTAATGTAAACCTCCACTTTTCATTAAAACGCAATTTGGAAACTTGGCATGGCATCACTGAAAAAAACCCCCATGAGTTTCAGGAGCCATCTTAACTACTCAGTGCTGTGTTGTCAACGTGCTGTACAGTATGCAGTTGTGGACCAACTCAACTTGAATCATCTTTATTTATGTATAGGAGTCCCGTGTGTTGTAATTGCAACTATAAATAGCTGATTAACATACGACTGGACAATATTGAACAACCGGACTGTGAATTGAAAGAAAATCAGTTGCTATTAATTTCGAGGAAAACCATCACTGATCAACAAATTGTTTTTTGTGAGTTGAAAAGAGATTACACAACAAGGGCCGCAGTTTTGTTGCTGTTCAAGAAGCCATCAGAAAATGATATTTGTTCAACTTTAATGGGATTCAATTGTAATGGGATGTTGCCCATGTCATGATGTGATTATGTACAGTATGAGCAATAGATATCTGATCTTAAAACTGGGAATTTGTGCTGTAGCATTCTAACTTAACCTAGCAAAATCAAACAAGTATTGGGGTTGTTGAGTCACAAATAATAATAATAATAATAATAACATATTATTATTATTATTTAGACCTAAAACAAAATACAACTATCTATCTATCTATCTATCTATCTATCTATCTATCTATCTATCTATCTATCTATCTATCTATCTATCTATCTATCTATCTATCTATCTATCTATCTATCTATCTATCTATCTATCTATCTATCTATCTATCTATCTATCTATCTATCTATCTATCTATCTATCTATCTATCTATCTATCTATCTATCTATCTATCTATCTATCTATCTATCTATCTATCTATCTATCTATCTATCTATCTATCTATCTATCTATCTATCTATCTATAGTTACTGTATTTTAATCACAGGACCAAGGTTTCAGGTAACAGGGTTGCAAAACGGATAAATGTTAGTTTTGTCTCAGGAGTAGAAGCTAGCTTTTTAGCTAGCTGCTACTGCTGATGACCAAGAGGACAAATTTACTTTCCGTATGTAAAGCTTTTTTTTAAAGAATTGTCTTATTCTGAACAAATGAATAACAAAGTTGCATGAGGTAGCGTGAGACATTCAATCAAGGCCAAATATTTTATAAAAATGTGAAAAATAGAAGAGCGTATAAACCTTTACCCGTTTTTTGTTGTTGTTTTTTTTTGGAAAACTGTTCTTTTGACCATGCTAGAAAGATTATGGGAATAGGGTTGTGTGCATCTTGCGGGGCACACGTTCCATGAATAATAGTTATTATTTAAAATATTATGTTTATTAAATAAAATGTTTCCACAGTTATGATAGACAGCAATGAATTAAATAATGTTAAAATAAAATAAATTTAAATGTCATTTAAAGTGCTTTATTTGAGATTCAATTTGGTCATGGGGGGGACATGAGAAAAGGGCATTTTAGGGGCTACTCAAGACTTATTTGGTATTAAAATATTATATTATTGGTATTCATTTTTGACATTATTATTATTGATATATATATATATATATATATATATATATATATACTGTACACACACTTAGCTTACTTATATTCAATTGCCGGCTCCAAATGTAGAAAAAACAACCAAACAATAGTTGCAGTTAATTGTGGTAGGCAGTTTGTGACTTAAACGCAAGTGACAGCAAGTTGCGTCATACGTCCCGACTAAATTAATGGAATCACAAATGATTGTAAAGTACCAGCGGGATACGTTTTCCACATCTGAAGAAGTGGATGTCACCAGGAAAAAAAGAGAATATTTGCTCACCAGAAGGCCAAAATGCATGACAAATCACCTTATTGAGGTTTTAACTGGTACATTATTTCCGAAACTTTAATGAGCAGTGCATCTCATTTTTGCACCACATCCAGTCACGACAGCCGCTGATGGTGTAGTGGTACACTTGCCATCTTATGTGTGGGCAGCATGGGATCGGTTCCCACTTAATGACGTTGTGAATGGTTGTTGGTCTCTCGAAACATGTCCTGTAACTGACACCTTCTGCCTGAACTCAGCTGGTATAGACTCCTACAGCACCCTCCCATGACCCTGTTCAGGATAAATGGTGTTGAAAATGAATGGATGGATCCTGACACGGTGCCAGAAATTTCCTCTCGAGGGGCTGAGGGCAGCCTTGATGGCTACATTGGGGGGGAGGGGCTGTTAGAAAATAATAAAAAAATGCTTTTCAGAATGTCAAATGCAATGCTGGAGTGTCTAATCTGGGCTACATAGATTTCTGACAGGGCCTTAGCACCCCGTGGGCCCGTTGTAACACCATCCCTGGCTATGTAGAAAAAAAAAAAGATTTTTGTTGTCATTCAAGACTTGATCAAAATACCCAATATCATCTTTTCTTCATAATTCAGAATAGCCGCTGCAAATAGCGAGCAGGCACAGCCCGTGCAGGAAGCGGTGAGATCTGGAAATGTATCCCAAGAGGCAAGCAGCTGCTAGACCCCAGCGTGGCTTTGTGCGTAAGAGTGACAACAGGAGACACAGAGAGAGCATACTGTACTGTACGTGTGCATCTCAGGGGCGTCATGGCCGTCTTTATCAGTGCTTTTGGTCCCTCATGCTTCCCAGTGCAGCAGACCCGGCTGTAGTCGAGGCCAGCCGGCTCTCAGCCCCCGTGACTCTCTTGTGATTTGGCAGACATTTTGATAGGAAAGAGTGAGGAGTGATAAGGACTTTGTTGATCTAGGTTATGAGGGGGTCCAGCAGAGGTGTGGGCCTGTGCTCTTATAACTACATAACCACCATTAAAACAGTGGGTCCACCATGTCATTTTGAGTCTAATACTTAGTCACTGATGTGAGGTATTGGCCACGTAAGGTATAGTTCTACAAGGTAGCGTAACACTAAACATGCCTCGGTCTTCCTGTCCTTCTTCAGAACAATGCAGTGTTATTTGCACTGCAGGGATAATGCTTAAAGATAATGATGATTGGTCTGTTCTTTTCTGTTGTCATCAACATGCTGCAGTTGGAGGCAATTCTTTCATGCAAAACATTTGGAAAGCAGTGTTTTTTTTTTTGTATGTTAAATAGATTTGCCTTGACTTGTCTTGGTAAGAGGTGGATCAGGAATTTTCATAATGTCAGTTCATCAATGCAATTTGAAATTAAATTAATTACATTAATAATTAAATTATTCATTGCATGCATCCCAGTTTTCCACTTATTTTGAGGGTGATTACCATTTACGTAAAACTATCGGAACACCCAGGCGGCCTGGTAGTCCAGTGGTTAGGACGTCGGCTTCACAGTGCAGAGGTACCGGGTTCGATTCCAGCTCCGGCCTCCCTGTGTTCTCCCCGGGCCTGCGTGGGTTTTCTCCGGGTGCTCCGGTTTCCTCCCACATTCCAAAAATATGCATGGCAGGCTGATTGAACACTCGAAATTGTCCCTAGGTGTGAGTGTGAGTGCGAATGGTTGTTCGTCTCTGTGTGCCCTGCGATTGGCTGGCAACCGATTCAGGGTGTCCCCCGCCTACTGCCCGGAGACGGCTGCGATAGGCTCCAGCACCCCCCGCGACCCTAGTGAGGATCAAGCGGCTCGGAAGATGAATGAATGAATGAATGAATGAATATCGGAACACCTCATGGCCCGAGAGGTGAATGACGCGGACGCTACATCGACATATCTATCTATTTATCTATCTACACACATAGACACAGATCATAGAGGTCACTCTTAGCCAATGGGATGCCAGGATGATGCTCAGTGCAATGGAAATGTGAATAAAAACAACATTTCAATGTTTCTGCAGTTGGGGCCAATCTAGGAAAAGACATAAAATTTCAAGTTAAAAAAAAATCATTTAGGGTTTTTTTTTGTGTGGTTTTTAACACAGTGGCGGGTCATTTTGAGGACAACAGGAGGGTTAAGCTAGTTTTCGTAGCATGCATCGGACATGTTTTCTGGGTTTGGTCACATGATGTTCAAATTGGAGAGGATGCAACTTTGACCCTCCCCCACACAAAAGGAGCAGAAAGTGAAGATTTTAAGCCTCAAGAGATTGACTGCTAACATTAGCTGCCACAGATAGCCTCCACCTAGCTGTGGACTGGCCAGCCGTTTATATCCGCCGTCACTCATGATCCAAGGAAGAGTGCTGTTTTTTTATACTTGTGTGAAGTACATGCTAAAAATGAGATGTCATCATTAAAGTGAACATTTCTCTGTCTTAACAGTGGCCATTTTACCTATTTGTACACTGCTATTGTTGTTAAGAATTAAAAAAAAAAACTTACCTGCCTCTATGGGTAGTTTTTATGATGGAAACAGCTTGAGGTTGAGTGATGTTAATTCTTTCCAATTGGAAAATCGTTTTCACAGTCAACCAGTATCCCAGAGCAGGCTTTTGCTTCGTTAAAAAAACCCCCAATTAAGTTACTGTATCATATTTATCAGGTTCTTATAGACTCATGTAGTTGTGTTGCTCAACATCCTCCAACATGTGACATCCACCAACTTTTTCATTTGCATTTTTGTTAAAAGCACCCAAAAGGCAAACCACCCCTACAGGCCATTTACAGCGCAGTCGTACACGAGGACAACATTGCACTATCCCCCTAACAGCAGTTCGTTATGTTTCAGGCTTTCTTGTAGCCAATAGAAGAAGAGGATGTTTGTGAAGCAGATAGATATTTGTCTGTGCCTTTTTTTTTTGTGTGCGTCATCCTCCCTTGCAGTTGGAGATCTTTGAGCCTGATAATGCTCCTCTCCATGATGGAGAGATAGGAGTAAGGGAGGGGATTCGGAAGGCGGGCAGGCAGCTCACTGAGGCTGGATCCCTGGGCTTATATTTTGGCAGTTGAGATGGGAGACATGATAAAACACGGCGGTGATCACCGCTGATGATAACAAAGCAGAAGAGAGAGAAACAGATGAGAGGTAGGGCAGATGGAAGGAAAGATCCAGATTGGAGGGCACATTTTAATTACATTTGGCTGTTGCATGCCATTCTTCCAGCATTGTCGCGCTGTTGTCATTAGTTTTGTTTGCGATTGGCTGGGGGTGGATCTCCAGATAAGTAAAGAGGAGAAAGGCAGAGCGGGGGTTGGGGGGGGGGTGATAAAAGAGACGAGATGCAGAGGAGTGGACATAGTTGGGTGGTGGGGGTAGACAGCGGTAGAGTGAAAAAGCCTGCAGAATATATAGCTGTTAGACGAATGTGTTGTGGTGTGTTTTTAATGGCAGTGCAGCCTGCTCTGCTGCTCCCCCACCCTTCTGTGGAAGATGTTTGATGCCGATAAGGAGGCCTGCTGTTGATAGATAGATAACAGCAAGCAGATCCAGAATGCTGATTGTGTGTGCGCGTGTGTGTGTGTGTGTGTGTGTGTGAGAAAGCTCGGTTTCTATGACAGCCAAGCTGGAGCTTCTGAGGTCAGTATGAATAATAGCTCCCCTCCTACGGCTTTAAGCAAACCTGGAAGCCTGCAGAACCCTGACAAGGAAATCACTAAGCCCACCTCCTCTTTTTTTTTTGTGTACTCTTATTTCCCAGGTAACTTCATGGAACTGTACAAATAAGGTTCCCATTTGTCAGATGACAGTTATTGCCCCCACGCCCCCTCTTCTATAAGTTGTGGTTTGCCTTGTGAAAGGAATGTCAGACTGCGCTATCAGTCATTATGCTTGTTATGTAATTATGTCATGGATGTACAATCGAGAAATGAATTCACTTCTTTTTAAGAAAAAAAACCAATTGAAATGCTTAAGCATATCTACATTTGTCTCTCTCCTTCTGTAACCCGCACACACACACACACACACACACACGCACACACACACACACGCAGGCGCAGGCGCACTCATTGTGCCTTGGTGGCGTTGCCTTGTTTTTCCTTCTTTGTTCTGCTTTTAGCTTGATGTGAACTTGCGATAAGCCGCAGGGCCTGATCGCCGGTGCAGATAGAGATTGCCAAGCATGATTAAAGTTGTTATCTGGCCAGAGCAGGCGGGAGCCGAAGCTCCACCGCAATAACAACAGGCCTCGGTAGGAGCAGCCACGGTCTGGACCCTGGCAATCAGTTCCAGTGGTAATGGGATTAATGTTGTCGTATAATTAGATGATAGGTGTGAATGCGCTTCTTTCCTCCCTCAGTCTTTTCGCATTCATTCGAAGCATATCTTTCTCCTCCTTCTCCCTCGCCTCGCCTATCTCCTTCTTTGCACCTCTTAACAGGCATTGTCATTGATTAATTAAATTAAATTTAATAACATGTATTACTCATTCCGATGAAGCGTAAGATAGAGTTGACATGTTGGGAAATTTTTATGTTTGCGGATGCTTATCGCCAGTTTCTCTTTGAAATCCTCTTTTCTCTGTAAAGTCATGAGAGCGCAGTCGGTGCGAGGGGAGGAAAAAAAAAAAGAGCGAAGTTGCTGAATCGGCAAGATGACTCGCACTGGGTTTGATTCCACTGGCAGATATCGAACGGAGCTAGATGGTGTCTGATTTGGTTTTGGAACCTATGAATTCTCATGCTCATAATCAGATGGCTCTCGTTTGAGAGTTGCCTATAATTGTCGTTAGTCGAAACCAACGCTATGCCTGCATATTCAGCGTGCTCTGTGGAGTTTGTGCAAACACCACACGCACTTTAACAACATGAGCTGTCAGGTCCCGTAAATCGGCTTGATTGTGGACATGTTTTCTTTTGCCTCGACCCCTTTATTCACCTGGATACTCGTAAAAGCTGTCGTTTGTAACCAACACTTGGGAGTACAGTGCACTCCGCTTAATAGAACACCGGTTAATAGAGTAATCCGCTTAATAGAGCAAAAGGCTCTGGAACCGATTTGCCTAATGCAATTTCCTATAAAGATACTCCGCTTAGTAGAACAGATCTCCGCTTAATAGAACAGGCCGTAAGCAATGAACATTGTAAACTAGTGGTTTTCAAAGTGTAGCTATCGCGAGAAGTGTAGCTATCGCGATACTGTACCACTATCGCGAGAAAACGCGGTAGTTCTAGCCATATACAGTAACAGGTAGCACGCTCACTCCACACATAGACACACGCACGTCACAATGGCTTCAACTTCATTCAAGAGACGAGGGCTATCACCTGCGGATAAGAAGGACATACTCAGACGATACGATGCATTGCCGGATTCTCAGAAGGTACGCCCGCGGTTTCCAGGACTTCCCTCTTATCCAGCGCATTGAGAGGGAAGTCAACCGCAAAGTTACGGACTCCTGTTTCCAGACAAAAGTAACGACATTTTTCTCGTGATTTGAGATGTTTGACTGAAGTTGATTAAAGTTGTTGTTTTGTTGTTTGATTAAAGATATGGACGTCCACAGTCGAAATATCTCTTCTAACTCGTCAGCAGGGGTTTTTCTGCGTGCATAACTTGGTCGTCGACGTGTCTGAAGGTGTACCTAATAAAGTGTCTCCGGTTAATAGAAACCCCGCTTAGTAGAACAGAAGCGCTTCGGCCCAATGGTGTTCTATTAAGCGGAGTGCACTGTACTGGCTTCGTCACACAAAAATATGTATATGTTTGCTTTGCGTTTATCTGAGCAAAGTGTGTGTGGATGGATGCATGTGGTTGTATGATCAAATACACTAAAGGGGGAAAGCTGGCCGGGTTACAGAGGAAACGCCGTTTGTGCTCAGTGTGCAGATGAGTTATGACCCCTTTCCTGCTATTTACCTTGGGAAAGGCGTGTTGAATTGGGCTTGGGCACCGCGTCATCGTGACATCATCATCATCATCTACCGTTCTGTAGCGACGGCCCATGCAAACAAAGGCGTGTTGTTGGCTGATGTGCATTTATTTGCGTTTCTTGGCAAGTCGGAAACAAGTTCAAATGCAAGAAAGCGGCGCAAGCTGGATGGCAAAGCATCGGGCCTCCTTTTGTGGGAGCTTGATGTTTTGCGAGCACATAAATCGTGTGCACCGTTGCTGCAATTCTGTTATATTCATTCATTCATTCATTCATTCATTCATTCATTCATTCATTCATCTTCCTAACCGCTTGATCCTCACTAGGGTCGCGGGGGTGCTGGAGCCTATCCCAGCCGTTTTGGGGCAGTCGGCGGGGGACATCCTGAACTGGTTGCCAGCCAACAATTTAGAGTGTTCAATCAGCCTGCCATGCATGTTTTTGGAATGTGGGAGGAAACCGGAGCACCCGGAGAAAACCCACGCAGGCCCGGGGAGAACATGCAAACTCCACACAGGGAGGCCGGAGCTGGAATCGAACCCGGTACCTCTGCACTGTGAAGCCGAAGTGCTAACCACTGGACTACCGGGCCGCCCCAATTCTGTTATAGTCGTGCTTATTCATTTGAGAATCAAGTGTAGTTTTTCTGCTAGGTGGAGCGATCGTTTATTTATTATTATTTTTTATAGGGCCGATTCCGATACCGATTACTAATAGTGAAGGAGGCCGATAACTGATATCTGGAGCCGAGATTAATTTGCAGTAAAAGGAAAAATATCGGTTTGAATAAATAAATAAATACATCCATACAAGGGCGGCCCGGTAGTCCAGTGGTTAGCACGTCGGCTTCACAGTGCAGAGGTACCGGGTTCGATTCCAGCTCCGGCCTCCCTGTGTGGAGTTTGCATGTCCTCCCCGGGACTGCGTGGGTTTTCTCTGGGTGCTCCTTTTTCCTCCCACATTCCAAAAACATGCATGGCATGTTAATGGAACACTTGAAATTGTCCCTAAGTATGAGTTTGAGCGCGGATGGTTGTCCATCAATGTCTGCTCTGCGATTGGCTGGCAACCGGTTCAGGGTGTCCCCCGCCTACTGCCCGAAGACAGCTGGAATAGGCTCCAGCACCCCCCGCGACCCTAGTGAGGATCAAGCGGTTAGGAAGATGAAGATGTAACACAATGTGCAAGCATTCAGTGAATGGTTAAAGGAGAATTTAACCCTGGAGGACCCAAGAACCCTTTGGAAAATGATGAATTATACATTAAATGACTGCTATATGTTCACTGAACACCAAAATCTATGTTTATTCAAAAATCCAATACTCTAATCCTAATTTAGGATTAGGGCCAAATTTGACCCTTTGGGATTTAAGGGTAGCATTTGAGTAGCAGAATTTATAGGGGGCCAAATTTGACCCCATGGGTTCTCCAGGGTTCATGTAAATAGTCCCCTAAAGTTTTCAACATTTCTACTCAAAATAACTGAAAAGGTAAACTTTCCCTTTTCTTTGATTTAATTTCAAACAAAAAGTGCAGAGTTCCCCCGAAATAAAGAATTCCCTGAAGTTAATCGAGTTTAGAAAATTTAGATCTCTTATCGGCCATCAAATTAATTCGGATGGCAATATTCGTCGGAATGACAATGCACAGATAATCAACCTGGTCGATAATTCTCTCATTTATATTTTTTTCAAATTTAAATGATTCTTGTTTGTCAAACAGATTTAATTGAGATTAATAAAAAGGCAACCGCAATGGACACAATGGCTCTTTATCACAATACGTCTGCATATAGCAGTGATATTATAATGAAAATGTTTGGTTGGTAGCACGTCGGCTTCACAGTGCAGAGGTACCGGGTTCGATTCCAGCTCCGGTCTCCCTGTGTGGAGTTTGCATGTTCTCCCCGGGCCTGCGTGGGTTTTCTCCGGGTGCTCCGGTTTCCTCCCACATTCCAAAAATATGCGTGGCAGGCTGATTGAACACTCTAAATTGTCCCTAGGTGTGAGTGTGAGTGCGAATGGTTGTTCGTTTCTGTGTGCCCTGCGATTGGCTGGCGACCGATTCAGGGTGTCCCCCGCCTACTGCCCGAAGACAGCTGGGATAGGCTCCAGCACCCCCCGCGACCCTAGTGAGGATCAAGCGGCTCGGAAGATGAATGAATGAATGAATGTTTGGTTGGTTTGGTCCCTCCCCCCCACGCCCCCCACCTTTGCGATTGTGTAACACAGCAACGGTTCCCCATTTTTCTGACCCTGATGCTGACAGCTCCATAGATGAGGGAAGAAAGAAAACATCGCCCTGACGAACACTAGCCTAATCTATGTCCAAACTATTTGCTGAAGCGGTAATTACCACTCTGCCAGCTTTTCCCTGGGAGATTTGCGAGGACTTAGATCACAGATGATATACATTATAAGACAACGGTGGATGTTTGACACGACCAACTCATAAAGGCCGCCCAGTCTTTGCACCATCCAGTCGATATTTGCTTTCAGATCCCTGCTTGAACAAACATTCTCACGTGTCCACCTGCAAGGTTTTAATGTCATCAGTGTTGGTTCTTTTTGCTAAAGTCCATCAAGTCGTAGATGATGTTTGTTTAGGAGACGGCTGTGGAGCCGCACGTCCCCGAGCATTCCGCTCAGAATGCCGCTGGACACTTGAAGGTGTGTAGTTAAGAGAGATATACACACACAGCGATTGTTATGACAAGCCCCCCCCCCCCAGTGGCATTGATAAGGCAGACCATTCTCTCCTACTGTTCGGATTGCTCAGGTCCAGTGCAGCGCAGCCTGCTTTTACAGCTGCACCTCTGCCAGCATGCCTAGATAATATGCTCTTGGACAAGTTGCCTATTATCAATACCATTGTGGAGAAAAGCAGAAACCACTTCATGAGATAAGAGCCACATCCAGATGTTGACACAGGTTAACATGTGACCTTTCGTACCCTCTCTGTGTCTTTTTTTCCCCCCCCTTCACTTGTATTTCTTTTGAAATTGTCACTTTTCATTCACGCCACCGTAAAATGGAGTAAAATAATTCATTCATTCATTCATTCATTCATTCATTCATTCATCTTCCGTACCGCTTGATCCTCACTAGGGTCGCGGGGGGTGCTGGAGCCCATCCCAGCCGTCTCCGGGCAGTAGGCGGGGGACACCCTGAATCGGTTGCCAGCCTATCGCAGGGCACACAGAGACGAACAACCATCCACGCTCACACTCACACCTAGGGACAATTTAGAGTGTTCAATCAGCCTGCCACGCATATTTTTGGAATGTGGGAGGAAACCGGAGCACCCGGAGAAAACCCACGCAGGCCCGGGGAGAACATGCAAACTCCACACAGGGAGGCCGGAGCTGGAATCGAACCCGGTACCTCTGCACTGTGAAGCCCACGTGCTAACCACTGGACTACCGGGCCGCTGAGTAAAATAATAATAATTTAAAAAAAAAAAAAAAAAAAGACCTATTGACATTTGCTCATTCGATCCCACGACACTTTGCCCAAGCCCTGTCTAAACGGCTAAGTCGTATTGCAGTTGGTTTCATGGTACATCTCGAGTCGGAGAAAAGCTTGATATGTTGGGGAGGAGCTAATTTCAGCCTGGGTTTGGAGCGGAAGTTCTGGACAGTCTTTGCAGAATGCGCATGTACATCCGCACTTTCAGTGCATGCGACTTTCTGTCAAAATCAAATCTTCTGTTGGCAAATTATTTTCAAGGGTAATGCAAGATGAGTTTGAAAGGATATTAAACAGGGATCATTGCTTGTTGTTATTTTGTTATTATTCATAGAAGCAATCCCGGTAGTCCAGTGGTTAGCACGTCGGCTTCACAGTGCAAAGGTACCGGGTTCGATTCCAGCTCCGACCTCCCTGTGTGGAGTTTGCATGTTCTCCCCGGGCCTGCGTGGGTTTTCTCCGGGTGCTCCGGTTTCCTCCCACATTCCAAAAATATGCATGGCAGGCTGATTGAACACTCTAAATTGTCCCTAGGTGTGAGTGTGAGCGTGGATGGTTGTTTGTCTCTGTGTGCCCTGCGATTGCCTGGCAACTGAATCAGGGTGTCCCCCGCCTACTGCCCGAAGACGGCTCGGATAGGCTCCAGCACCCCCCGCGACCCTAGTGAGGATCAAGCGGTTCGGAGAATGGATGGATGGATCATATAAGCAATTACAAATATTTTGGAGGACATTTTTTTCGTTCCTTCGGGAGGGGGGTTACTTACTGGAAGTCAAATTTTTGTGTATTGTTTTGGTTTATTTATATATTTTGGAGGAGATTCTGAAAACGACACACTGGATTCTATTAATTCATTTGTTTATTATTTATTACACTGACAGGTCCCTCAAGGGGAAATTACAACTCTCACTCTGATATCCATGTGCATCATTGAAACACAATATTGTATGTTTGATTTAAACAATCTGCCATTGTAGTAATCTGTTCCACTGTTTTGCCTTCTGTATATGTATGAGGTACTTTTAGTGTTATTCATCTGTGACAATATTTTATTGTCCACATATCCACAATATAAGAGACTGCTGCAATGGAATTTCATGTACTCGAGTAACATCAGGTGGTCCAGTGGTTAGTGCGTCGGGTTCAATTCCAGCTCCGGCCTCCCTGTGTGGAGTTTGCATGTTCTCCCCGGGCCTGCGTGGGTTTTCTCCGGGTGCTCCTGTTTCCTCCCACATTCCAAAAACATGCATGGCAGGCTGATTGAACACTCTAAATTGTCCCTAGGTGCGAGAGTGAGAGCGGATGCTTGTTGGTCTCTGTATGCCCTGCGATTGGCTGGCAACCAGTTCAGGGTGTGCCCCGCCTACTACCCGAAGACAGCTGGGAGAGGCTCCAGCACGCTCCGCGAGCCTTGTGAGGACAAGCGGATCAGAAAATGGATGCATGGATGAATGGAAAATGTAACATACAAGGTGAAAGTATATGATTGAAATTGCAATTTGTCCTGCAGTGTTCTTTGTGAGACACTTCTCTGCCTCTAAACTGCTGTAAGGGTGCCCTGAAGCCAAGGCATTGAACCCCTCTCCCAGATTCAGATCACAAACGCAGTCACTATATTTACACTGCACATTACTCAGATATCAATACAGTACTTGCATGCATGTATGCATTCATGTGTGTGGTCTGGTCCTCTGTGGAGTGTGCAAAGAAATATACAGCAAAGTGATAATTGAATGTCCCTTGTCAGTTTATCAATTACATAAAAAAAAATAGTGGGGGGAAAAAAGAGAAGGATACAATATGATCTCGCCCAGGTGAAGAAGGCGAGTGTAAAGGAGAGCATGTGTTTGAAGGAGGAAATTGGGAGGTTGAGAGGCAATGGGGTGATAAGGGTGACTCGGCATCATAGACAATGGCACTAGAAAGACGAGATGCCGTGTGATCCTCCTGGGATCCACCTTAACAGAGGAGCGTAGACTTGTGGCACCTCTTGTTATCAGTCTCTATAATCTGACTTCACTTTTAGCGATAAATGTTTTAGAAAAGAATATGGAGTGGGGGGGGGGGGAATAACGAACGTTTTCTTTAAATATTTTCCATTTTAAAAGAGACTGTTGTCTGCTTGTTTGTCTTCTGCTTCCCTCTGTGTTTTATCAGCTGCAGACAAGACCTCCGGAAGCTCAGTCAGTTGTTGCAGTTACATCTGGCTGCCAACAGAGGATGATAAAAGCCATAAATAACGTCTCCTTTTTTTTTTTAATGCAATATTTATCTTCTTGATTGCATTTGTTGAACTAACGAACACCATTACAAGTAAGCGCCTCTCACTGATGTCAGTTTGTACTCTATGAGTGAGCATTGCTCTATTGAGTGTGTGTGTGTACAGTAAAAACAGTACAGTAGTACATTGTGTATATTGCGCTGTCTGAAAAAATGGAGAACTCAAGGTTCCATTTCATTGCATGCAAATCATAGTGTTGTTCTCTACTACGTTTGTTATGTATTATGCACATTATTAACTTGAGTGCACTGGCACTAGGATTTAAAATTGGGAACACAATGCCATATTTTAGTATTTTATTGAAGGGGAAAAATGAGAAGCTCGGTCATCCGGGAGGGGCTCCGAGTCGAGCCGCTTCTCCTCCACATCGAGAGGAGCCAGATGAGGTGGCTTGGGCATCTGATTCGGATGCCTCCTGAGCGCCTCCCTGGTGAGGTGTTCCGGGCATGTCCCAACGGGAGGAGACCCCGAGGAAGACCCAGGACACGCTGGAGAGACTATGTCACCCAGCTGGCCTGGGAACGTCTCGGGATCCCCTTAGGAGAGCTGGAAGAAGTAGCTAGGGAGAGGGAAGTCTGGGCTTCCCTGCTAAAGCTGTTGCCCCCGCGACCCGGCCCCGGATAAGCGTTAGATGATGGATGGATGGATGCATGGATGCATGGATGGATGGATGGATGGAAAAAATGTTGACTCTCTGTATTATTTTTTTATACCCATGGAGACAGTGTCTAACACACACAGGTCAAGCCGTCATTTTTCCTATATTACTATTTTGTATCAAATATGCAGAATGTCAGGACAAAGTTGACCTTTCACCAAGGGCACCTGTCTCTGTGACAATGCAAAATAGGCTACAGCAGACCCATAAAACGTGCACTTAACGTTTTTGTTACCTTCACCAGAATCTCGTGTCTCGCTGTTGCCAAAGGTACAATCCTGGTAGTTTAAAGTGCACCCTAAATCCTTGTGGAAAACAAAACCAAGTTGTCGTGACAATTAATCTATGGGTTTTCTCCAACGTCTTCATCCTAATCAGATTCTTTTTCTTTCGTGTTCATTTTCGTCTTCATCTTTGTCTTCTTCTTCTATCTTTTGGCCGGTTGTCAAACAGCTTTTGGTGCATTACCGCCACCTTCTGATGATGAAGTGTGGGTCTGAATAGGACAGAGCCTCCTATTTAACCCTTCTCTTTCCAAAAATAAAAACACAAATGTGAAACTTAACTTACAAGAATTTCTCTTGGGAAAAAAAAAATCTCTCGTGTAATTCAAAGCTACTTTGTGATCTATTAGCTCATTAATTAGTTGTTGTATGGCCTGTTCGAATGCATGCTTTATTGTTTCTTTGGCACCTACCGCCACCTACTGTACATATATCGTCAATACAGACTACTCAAGCAAGTCCATTAAGCCTGCTTTTGCCTCAAACAAACACACGCTAGACAGGTGGGATGTGTTTCCAACAGTCGTCAGTGAAGCGGGGCCTCCGTCAGTGACGGACTGAGAGGCCTGCCGGTAGTTGACCCGGTTTGTGACAGTTACACTGATGGAAGAAAACTCACCTCCGTTAGATCTTATGTGATTTTTTTTTTTTTTTTTTTGGTGTCATTAGTCATCATCCGTCAGTTGCGGATCGATGAACCTTCAATCCAAACTGACAGAATGACCACGTCTGGCAACAGACGTATAACTGGCTGCCTTGTATGTCAATCAAGTGACAAATTTCACACTGGATGATGGGAGGAAGACCTACTTTTTTTTTAAACACATTCACGACCATTCACAGGCAGTTACTGTATATGAATAGCCAAAACCTGGACGAGCTACCAATGATTGAGTTAATGCCAAGCGATGGATCTACACCAGAAGCTCATGATCAACTAAATGGTCACCCCTGATGAATAGAATCTGGTCGATTTTAATCCCAATTAATCCTTTCCGGCCAAAATCAGCAATTACCTGATGAGGTGACATCTGTAAAGATTATGATCCTGCTTCGTTATCCTGTTGCGTGGGGTGTATTAAAGTTTTAAAAACATTTTAAAAAACCTTTTTTTTTCTCCGCATTTGCTTTGAAAATGATTGGTGCAAACAATCGTGAATGTGAAACAAACAAACAAAAATGACAGCACATTTACATTAAGTGTATGTAGAATGTGCCCACCTAGTCATTCACTAAAATTAAAATTTGACTACTAGAAGAAATGGCAAGAAATTGTCACCTTCATTTAGTTACAGATACGCTTACAGCTAGCCAAGCATCTTCTGCTTTCTCCTTCTCCTTCTTCATTCAAGTATTTTTATATCCGACATACAAGTGCCCGAGGTCAAAAGTGATATTTTCTGAATAAACATCTAATATTTTTCCACATGTAGCATACATACTTGGAAAATTCATTCATTCATCTTCCGAGCCGCTTGATCCTCACTAGGGTCGCGGGGGGTGCTGGAGCCTATCCCAGCTGTCTTCGGGCAGTAGGCAGGGGGACACCCTGAACTGGTGGCCAGCCAATCGCAGGGAACACAAAAACGAACAACCATTCGCACTCACACTCACACCTAGGGACAATTTAGAGTTTTCAATCAGCCTGCCACGCATGTTTTTGGAATGTGGGAGGAAACCGGAGCACCCGGAGAAAACCCACGCAGGCCCGGGGAGAACATGCAAACTCCACACAGGGAGGCCGGAGCCGGAATCGAACCCGGTACCTCTGCACTGTGAAGCCGACGTGCTAACCACTGGCCTACCGGGCCGCCCACTTGGAAAATAATCAAGGTTATCTTAGGTAAATTGAAGACGTGAGTGTGAATGGTTGGTTGTCTATATGTGACTTCCGACTGATTGGTGACCAGTGCAGAGTTTACTCCGCTTCTCGTCCCTTCAGCTGGGATAGGCTCGATCTTATCCGACACCCAAATGATGACAAGCGATATAGAAATTGAATGGGTGGAATGCATTAATAATAGTAATAATAATAATAGAATACATTTTTGTGATGGTCCATTAAAATTATTCTCCCATTTTCAATCCCGATAACCAAGATTAAACTAATTTGTACTTTTCAAGCTTATTAAACCCACACTGTGATAGCATCTTTTTTGGGGCGTGTTGATCTAATATAACTTAAGAGCCCATAGAGGCCGGATGTTTGACTCCAAACACAGCCCAGGCTTGTAGACACAACAACTGAGTGTAGTTGACGTGAGCAAAACCTGTAACGTGTTTGTTCGCTCCCTGGTAGTTTCTGAATCCTATCGCATCATGCGACCACACTCACCCCTCTACCTTGACCTCGAACGAATTCCATCATGTTATCATTTCTTCTAATTTTCTACTCCTTTTTGCAAACAATCTTGCCTCTCAATCCTACTTTTTAAACTCTCTCGATCGCTAGCCTTCCACCTCAACTTCTCTATCGTCTTTTCTTTCTTTCCATCTATCTATTCCCCGCTTCCACCCCCTTTCTCTGTCTCCAGCCAGACCCCTAGCCTTGGCGAACCAGGTCTTGGCGGTATGATAATGTGGAAAGTTGAACTGGCCCCATTACAGCGAGGCTGATGGTAGGTCCGATAAGGGCGTTGATAATGGGTGCAGATAGCGCTGACACAGCGGTCCAATAGCCTCGCCCTGCACCCCCCCCCCCTACCCCCCTCACCATTATCATTCCTGCCCACCGATGGGCTCCCAGAACCCTATCTCCTCTCCATTTCCACTCCTGCGACAGATAAGGATGGAAATACTGACTTCATAGCTGACTGATTAAAGTGTCTGCCTTTCTTGATAATACACAGATAAATTATGTTTCTCTCCTTTCTGTTCTTCTCTCACTCTCTATTGAGAAAGGGGTGGGTGTAGCGGGAAGAAAAAACCTTTACTCTTTTCATTTCTCGTTTCCATTGTTTCTCTTGAGGAGGAAGTGCAGAGAGCACGTTTAAAGGAGGAATGGCATGTTTCGGAATGGTCGTCTGATTGGAGAAACTGTTGAAGTGTCAACCTGTAATTTATTAGCATATCATGAACTGTACAAAACATGTGGCAAACACGTACAGAAACTCAAGCGACCGGGACCCGAAAGTAAACTTCTATTACTGGCATTTCCTGTCATAACTAAGGGAACAAGAATGGCTCGAAGGTGTAGTAAGACACAGAGATGGACAGACAGATTGGCAATGGAGAGACTACACCGGTCTGTTTGTAGCCCACTGAACTGCAGCTTGAGCCATTTCTGATCTTGTGACTTTGATATCAATAAGATAAGATAAGATATCCTTTATTCGTCCCACACTGGGGAAATTTACAGCCTCCAGCAGCAAGAATGTATGTAGAAAGAAGAAAGAGAAAAAAACAACAAACATCTTTCAATTAAATGCAATATGAACACAAAATGGATAAATCGCAGTACTATTTACAATTTTCCTTCACATCATTGAATTATTATTATTCATTCATTCATTCATTCATCCTCCGTACCGCGTGATCCTCACTAGGGTCACGGGGGGTGCCGGAGCCCATCCCAGCCGTCTCCGGGCAGTAGGCGGGGGACACCCTGAATCGGTTGCCAGCCAATCGCAGGGCACACATAGACGAACAACCACGCTCACACTCACACCTAGGGACAATTTAGAGTGTTCAATCAGCCTGCCATGCATATTTTTGGAACGTGGGAGGAAACCGGAGCACCCGGAGAAAACCCACGCAGGCCCGGGGAGAACATGCAAACTCCACACAGGGAGGCCGGAGCTGGAATCGAACCCGGTACCTCTGCACTGTGAAGCCGACGTGCTAACCACTGGACTACCGGGCCGCCTATCATTTAATTATTATTATGATTATGATTGTTATTTTTTATTCATCAGCCTGACAGCAGTCGGTAGGAACGAGCGTCGGTATCTCTCCTTCTTGCAGCGCGGGTGTAACAGTCTCTGGCTGAAGGAGCTACCAAGTGCTGTCAGGGCGGGCTGGAGGGGGTGGGAGGGACTGGCCATCATAGCTTTTAGCTTAGTTAGCATCCTTCTGTTGCCCACCTCCTCTAGAGTGTTAAGGCGAGCAACCCAGGACAGAACTGGCCTTCCTGACCAGTCGCTCCAGTCTCTTTCTGTCCCGGGCTGAGATGCTGCCTGACCAGCAGACAATGCCATAATGGATGGCCGAGGCCACCACCGAGTTATAGAACGTCTTGAGGAGTGACCCCTGAACCCCAAAAGATCACTAGCGATCACTGACGGATATGTTCCCTGCGTCCAGATCCTCAAACAAATTTGCGTCCCCTTCCATTCAGTAGCGGGGTGGACTGATCACCGGCAAATTGAGCACGTAGACAAAATACACACTGACTTTTACATCTATGGGATCGTTAGAAAGTTCACTCTGCACAACAGCCGGTCACATAGAGCAACATATACATCACTGTACTCCATATATAGGATTTATTTATTTATTTTTATGAATATGTTTGGGAAAAAAATCTGCGATGCACCGAAGCCGCAATAAACGAACCGCGAAATAGCGAGGGATCACTGTAGTTGTATTAGGGTTTCACTTATTCTTAGTTACTAGAATAACAGATCCATCATCACTTATTGAGAAGTTGTCTGTCATCAGATAATTTTATCCACGTTACGACATACAATACAATACAATACATGCTGATTTATATAGCGCTTTCACAACAGCGGCAGCTGTAACAAAGCGCTTTACAAAACAGTTAACATAAAGTAAAATAATAAACACAACACATAACATAAAACACGGACAGTCGTGCAGTCCTAACCACTTTTCCGTCACACGCTTTGTTGTTCGAAGCGGTTTGAGATGAAAGAGGAGAGAATCAAAGTGTCCTTTAACCGGTAGATCAGAGACGTCATGCTCAAAATGTGCACACGTCGGCTACAAGCTAAGTTTCAAAGTCAACAAGAAGTTGTAGCATCCATTGACGAAAAAAGAGATTGGTTCACTTCTCCTGTCCCATGGAAATCCGTTTCAATTCCAAGCGGCGACTCGCCGTTCCAAATACGCATCTGCGTTCCACGTCGACACTCCTCTCTCCTCATCCTCAACTTCAGCAGCCATTCATCCCACCGCACCAACGCCGACTGTCCAGCAGCGCTGACATCTCCACTAAACAAAACAAGGTTGTGAAAAATGCTGCCCATTACAGGCGCAAAAAACACAAGCGCCCCAGGTCTGTCCAGCACCGACAGTCAATGGCGCCGACATTCCTCCCAATCAAAATCTGTGCTGGTACAGGCGTGCTGTAAAAAAAAAAACAAAAAACATAGTGAAATTACAGTTGGTGAAGCTGTCATGCTAGTCATCAAGCAAGTTTAATGTTGTGTTCTCCAACTAGGAGCGCTGGAATGAAACGACATGCCGTTGGCCGAGGCCGCAATAGCTGACCTTGATAGATTAGAGTCAGAGAAGCTTTTCTGTCTGACACATAGCAATGATAAGCCTGTGTATGTGAAACAGTTTTCCTCTCGCTCAGAATGATGGTTTCAGTCCGGGATTGGACAAGGTTGGTTATTGGTGTTTACGCATGTGTGCGTCTGACACATCTTTCCATTTTTGGCTCCAAGTCGGCATCTTCGATTTCTCCTTACTAGGTCAACTGTTTTGCTTACATCTTTGTGTAACTGATCCTTGCACATTACCTCAATTTGGGTAAAGAAAATCTGAATCAAGTTACTTTTGATACAAAACCATGTCTCAAAGTTTGTGTCCCATGAGTCTTAGGTCCACAAAGGACGTGGAGTCGAAAAAAAAAAAAATAGAAAGCACAAAAAAAATGAAAAATGATTAAAAGCACAGATAAGCGAGGGACTGTGTTGTGTAGGGGTTGATATCAATGTTATCTATCTGTCTTTTTTTCACTCTGTAAGCCCTTCTGTTGTTTTTAGCCCTTATCTCATTGCACCAAAATGCCAAGAACAAAAAAGAGTAGAAAGAAAAAAATACTGTACGGATTATTTATGAGGTTAGGAAATTAGGGACAACACAGAGAGGTATTTGTCAAGTTTTATAATTTTTGTCGTAATTAATTGGAAGGATTATTTTTTATTTTTTTTAATGTGCAATCTGTCATTGTTTTCTATGAGTAGGACCCACACACACACACACACACACACACACACACACACATTCTGGTGGATGCAGATAAGGTCAGTCCCTAATCTAATGCTAATAGAGAGGCAAGAACTCATGATGGACAGGTCTTAGTTTCCCCAATGAAGCGCTACAACGTCTGTGATGCATGAATGGGACACCTCGATTGAGACATCTGATGGCGTCTCAACTGAAGGCATGATGACAGGGAGGTCAACGACTTGACCTCACTTGACATCTGAATCGCTAATTGTGCCTGTGCTTAACACAGTACCCCTGGACTACCAGCTGATTGGCAGTGTGTTAGCTCATTCATGTACAATGTTCAGTTGACCAGCTGAAAGTAAACACTTCCCTCATCCCAAAATAGTATTAAGAAAGTACATTCCCGCACCCTCCAAACTCAAAAGTCCTCAAACTGCGTTCCATGGGACTGGCACGTAGCACGTCACACAGAAGGTGGAAGCCTGTCTGTGACGCGCATTAGGTTAATTCCTTCCCTTATGAATAACTAGCAGGTTCGCCGCCCTCCGGGCGACTCATCATCTAGTTCCTGCGGAAGGCTGGTAAGGTGGGCCTTCGGCCCACAAAAGTGTTGTTGCTTGGTTCAACTTTTTGTTCATCTTCATTGCTTATCGCGAAAATAAAGAGATGTTTAGCTCTACTAAATAACTCACAATTTTATTGCAATGCTTGTGGGTAGACAACATTTTTTCGCTAAGATGCCCGCGCGATCGTAGTGAGCCACTGCCTGAGCGGCGCAGTGGCGGCGCGCAGCGGCGCGGTGAAGTAGGTACGTTTTGAAAAGGGACAGACGGAAGGACAGACCACGTGCGGGACGACGCGCAATATATATATATATATATATACAGTATATATAGATGGAATTAATATTAGCGTTTGGATGTTAACTTCCCTCATTCAACTAACACAATTTGAAAAAAAAAAAACATTTTCAGCTGGTTTTCTCAACGCTCCCATCATTGAAGCGCCGTGTGACCCACTCTTTGAAATTTGGCAATGGAGACTACACGTTTATCTTTTCCATCCAATGGTGCGTGTGGAATTACAAATGCTGTTGTTAGGTACTATTGTAAAAGAGAATATGTATCAAGCCGGTCTGTCTAGAACTGTCAAGCGACTACAAGCTTAAAATCCGGCAACGTGTGTGAAGGGAAAACCGGTGGCTCACTGTTGGATTCCTCCTGCTATGTAACATGCAGATGATTTCAATTGAATTCATATTTGTTTTAGTTCTTCTGTCTTAATTGTTATAATGGGAGTAAACTCTGCCGTCACTCGCAATCGGCATGAGCCGCTAGGCCCGTTCAAACACAGTAAAACATTTCAAACAGAAAAATGCCACGGTATCATTTCTATACCGGTATCGAGGTTCTTTACATAGGCATGGTATCAAAGTCAAAATGTTGGTATCCTGACGACACTAGTTTGGAAAGTTCACTTTTTTATACACAAAGTTGAATAACGATATAAATCTCATTATATGACCCTTGGCAAAAATAGAAACATTTGCATACTGTCCTCAAATGCTGCAGGCATCCCAATTTCATTTAGCGTTCGCTGCCATTTGGACCTGGCCTGAAGCTATCCACAAAAAGTCATTCCTCATATTCATGGATTTTTTATTTTTTTTAATGCAATCGTGTTTGGCATGCACTTGTATGAAAAAAAGACTGTGCCAGACAATATAAGTGGAAAGAAGAATGAAATGGAATGCAGCTCCATTTTAGATTATCTTGTTTTTACGTCTGTTTGTATGTCATATGGCGTCCCGGTAGTCCAGTGGTTAGCACGTCGGCTTCACAGTGCAGAGGTACCGGGTTCGATTCCAGCTCCGGCCTCCCTGTGTGGAGTTTGCATGTTCTCCCCGGGCCTGCGTGGGTTTTCTCCGGGTGCTCCGGTTTCCTCCCGCATTCCAAAAACATGCGTGGCAGGCTGATTGAACACTCTAAGTTGTCCCTAGGTGTGAGTGTGAGCGTGGATGGTTGTTTGTCTCTGTGTGCCCTGTGATTGGCTGGCAACCGATTCAGGGTGTCCCCCGCCTACTGCCCGAAGACAGCTGGGACAGGCTCCAGCACCCCCCGCGACCCTAGTGAGGATCAAGCGGCTCGGAAGATGAATGAATGAATGAATGTATGTCATATTTCCCTCTGAGGTACGGTATGCAGTATGTGACAGATGTATTTATTAGACCGCCACCCACTGTATGGCTTATGCCAAAACTGCCCAAATTAACAGTATTGATAATAATCGAAATGATTTAACATACATTTTATTTGGAACATTTTCACACCAAATGATATTTTCAAAGACATGTTGACTATCAACCAGCCTTTAGTTCTCCCTTCCATTCTTCCCTCACATCCATGTGCCCCTTTAATCCCTTCTCGGTTCCCCTCGCCTCTCCTTCTGTCACCACACTATTGTCTGTGTATTAGCATTAGCAGCAGCAGTGTTCCCTGAAGTTAAACAATCTTCTGTAATCTATCAGTTTATTATCAGCCCTATCTGAGAGCTAAGAAAGCTGAGGCCGGGGCTGTGGCGCCACTCTCCGGAGCTGATAAAATTCAGCGATGATAAATGCTAAGAAACTACACCCATGTTGCCGCTTACGTGGACTTGCCAAAGTGGAGCAGAAGCAAGTACTAGTCGGAGGAGTGAAAAAGTGGATGACGGGTTAAAAGAGTCAGATTGATGAGTGGTCACAAGTTAATAACACAACTTTCCTCTGTTTGTTAATGTAATGACGACTGAAACATTAAGGGCTATATTTTGGTGGAATGGCGTCCGTGCGTTTGGCGTGTAAAATGGGCGTAGCTGTATTTTCGTGCCAGTCCAAGTCTAGTCTACCTCATTTGGGGCCACGTTGCACCTCTCTAGGTGTTCCGACACACAGAATTGCCTCACTGCCAATTCATCCAGCAATTTAGTAACAGAAAGTAGCTTGGCGTAATAAACGGTGCATCGTCAGTTTCGTGCCGGGGCAATGGTATAGTTCAGCATGTTTCTGCAGCGGCTACTGGCACATCTGCTGATTTGATTACAAAAAGTAAACTAGATTCTAAAAGCAGGCCTACACCTAAGGTGGTGTAATCAGAATCAGAATCAGAATCAGAATCATCTTTATTGGCCAAGTACGTAGAACACACAAGGAATTTGTCTCCGGTATAACACGCTGCACTAGTATCATCGTAAACAACAAAATCATTGAACCATTTTAGAGTATAGCAGTAGTTTTGTAGTACCATTTTGTAGTACAAGAAGAGTGACTACGTCAGTGACTGTTTAAGGAGTTAATGGCTCGAGGGAAGAAGCTGTTTAAGTGTCTACTGGATTTGGTGCGCATGGATCTGTAGCGTCTGCCTGAGGGGAGTGGCTGAAAAAGGTGGTGGGCAGGGTGCGGGGGATCCAGGAGGATTTTCCGTGCCCTTGTCTTGATTCTTGCAGTGTGCAAGTCCTCAAGAGTGGGTAGGGCGGTGCCAACGATTTTTTCTGCCGTCCTAACTGTCCGTTGAAGTCGGATTTTGTCCTTTTTTGTGGCGGCCCCAAACCAAACCGTGATGGAAGAACACAGGATTGATTCGATGACTGCCGTGTAGAACTGTTGTAGCACCTCCTGTGGCAGGCCATGCTTCCTCAGCAATGTGACTTTGGTGTATTTGATCGAGGCTCAGACAGACTAATTTGTTGTCTGTGATGGATGTCATCGGATTTCGAAAATAAAGAGATGTTTAGCTCTACTAAATAACTAACAATTTCATTGCAATGCTTGTGGGTAGACAACATTTTTTCGCTAAGATGCCCGCGCGATCGTAGTGAACCACTGCCTGAGCGGCGCAGTGGCGGCGCGGTGAAGTAGGTACATTTTGAAAATGGACAGACGGAAGGACAGACCGCGTGCGGGACGACGCGCAATATATATATAGATGTATTGTAATATTATTTGGTTTTTGTCGTCTTTCCCGCATACACACTAACAGTACAGTAGTAGTCTTTGACACCTCACTTTGCGCTCAAACAAGCGCACACACACAAGTTGACGCTGTTCTTAAGTGCATAGAGGCAGAAGAGAAAATGAGTTCATGAGCATATAATAGCAGTTAATGCGTGGCCAGCTTTGTTCGCCAAAGTGTCAAGCTCTTAATAGAATCTGATAGATGCCTGTCTCCTCAGGCCTGTTTTAGGGTGGTGTGTGTGTGTGTGTGTGTGTGTCTGTGTGTGTGTGTGTGTGTGTGTGTGTTGTGGGGGTTGGCACTCATTATGCCAATAGTCACTCTCCATTCCTTGTATTACTGTCATTCTGTGAAGGAACAATTCGTCAATTATTGGCCGTGTCATTTTCGTCAAGACTGTTTGATAAAGTGTCAGTTCTTTTGGGTCCGGGGCCACAGAGTATCTCCCCAAAATGGAGAAGCGAGGAAAAGGCAGCATGTGGCAGCAGATCTGCGGCAGTGATAGGGCCATTAAGCGCTTTAGAAGTATTTTAGCTGAACCCACACAAAGCAGAAATAGATAAATAAATAATTAAAGCGGAAAAAAGCGGAACGTCAACTGCCAGAGAAGTGATATAGACTTTAAGAAATCATTTGGGAGGGGGAAAGATAAAAGATTATCCCTCTTTTCTGCAAACATATTGCCTCCTCAGCCGTTGCTGAAGCCAATTCGCTTACTCAAGCATTCATGCAGACATAGTGTGGATGTGTATCCGTATGCGTGTGTATCCTACGCACACAATGTGCTCGGAGGAGTGCGAGCATCACACGCAGTATATCGGCATGTATTCTGTTTGTGTGTGTGTGTGTGTGTGTGTGTGTGTGTGTGTGTTTCTGTGCATGGAAACTGCTTGTGTAACTCTCATCTTACCTTAAGCCACATCGCTCACATTGTTTTGCAATCCGTTACCAGCCTGTCTACAAATTTTCCAGAAATATCCCAGGTTTGTTCATGATCTTTAAAATATCACATTGACACTCACCTGATCTGGCTTAAGTGTTTCTCACCGAGCACATACCGCAGACCTTTCCAACCCGAAAGGTTGCAGTTTTGTGACGGCCATCTTTATGCTGGCGCTGGGGAGCAAGTGGTCACACGTTCGACGAATGAGTTCACGGTCACTACATTTGACACCCTGTTGGTGCTCATTAAAGTAATTTGAGATTGACAAATGTACTAAAAATTAAATAATGAAAATTAGGCATTGCTCTATTTTTGCGGTCCAATAGAAACATTTCAAAAATGTAACCCAGGAAACTGGCGTGGACGAAAGTGATTGTATCATTAACATGATATTTTGTTGCACAACCTTGTGAAGCTAGGGTTGGCAGAGTATCGATACCAGTTATCAGTATCAGGTCTAGACCAGTCTTATTTCAAGATATCGAGTGTCCAAAAGGCTGCCGACACCAATCCCCGATACTGTCACTGGCGCCCTTTCTCCTATCTGGAAATAAATGGCATGCATGGCTGACAGAGCGTTTTTGTAAGTGAATGGATAGGACTAAAATGAGTCCTTGGGTAGTTTCCTGATTAATAAATAATGCTTGAGGCATTTTTCTGCCTGGAGTACCCATATATTTATATATTGGTTTCGTGTACACTGGCGGACCGGTAGTCCAGTGGTTAGGACGTTGGCTTCACAGTGCAGAGGTACCGGGTTCGATTCCAGCTCCGGCCTCCCAGTGTGGAGTTTGCATGTTCTCCCCGGGCCTGCGTGGGTTTTTTCCGGGTGCTCCGGTTTCCTCCCACGTTCCAAAAACATGCGTAGCAGGCTGATTGAACACTCTAAGTTGTCCCTGGGTGTGAGTGTGAGAGTGGATGGTTGTTCGTCTCTGTGTGCCCTGCGATTGGCTGGCAACCGATTCAGGGTGTCCCCCGCCTACTGCCCGGAGACAGCTGGGATAGGCTCCAGCACCCCCCGCGACCCTAGTGAGGATCAAGCGATTAGGAAGATGAATGAATGTACACTGTCAGGAAAAAGTAAAGCCAACTGACTCATTGGCTTTCCTATGACTCATAAATATAGTCATAGGAAAGTACCGCCTTCATCTTGATATCATTCATTTAAAGCAGGGGTGTCCAAATTCGGTCCTCAAGGGGCGCTGTCCCGCCTGTTTTTCATTTCTCCTGGTTGCAACATACCTGATTCAAATAATCAGGATCATCGTCCGCATGCTGTTTCAGAGCCGACCGACTGATGAGCTGAGCATTTGAATCAGGTGTGTTGAAGCAGGGAAAGATGGAAAACAGCGGCCCTCGAAAACCGGAGCTGGCCATGCCTGATTTATGGGATATCACTGATAAGACCTGGGAGGCCACAGATTTGCTCACTTTCCGATACTGACCTTTTATTCAACTAGTCATGCTTTGCATTCCCACTTGTGATACCATGCGTGTTACCTGGGAGTGGGAAAGTCCCTCTTCTAAACACACTATAATGGAAAAGACATCTTTTAGGCCAAGAGTTTTCTGGTCAGACGAGACAATGATTGAGATAATCAGTCCCAATTACATTCTCGCCGTACGTACTCTTCACAAGCATTTCCTCTGGAGCAACTTTAACCCAGTTGCGTTCACACGTGCAAATTTACATGGGTGCTGCTTCGCAAACGAGCATTTGCTCCAGAACAAATTTTTAAACCACCTCCCTGAGGTGGATCAAAAACCCCATCATAGTCCCACAAATGAAAACCCCATGTGATCAAAATGGTCAATGGAGTGCAATTAAAGTGTACTGTACGCATAGTGCTTACTATACACTCAACGTGTCAAAATTAATTATGATTAATCGACAATTAAGCACTAAATTAATTAATTTTCATTCATTCATTCATTCATTCATTCATCTTCCGAGCCGCTTGATCCTCACTAGGGTCGCGGGGGGTGCTGGAGCCTATCCCAGCTGTCTTCGGGCAGTAGGCGGGGGACACCCTGAATTGGTTGCCAGCCAATCACAGGGCACACAGAGACGAACAACCATCCACGCTCACACTCACACCTAGGGACAATTTAGAGCATCCAATCAGCCTGCCATGCATGTTTTTGGAATGTGGAAGGAAACCGGAGCACCCGGAGAAAACCCACGCAGGCCCGGGGAGAACATGCAAACTCCACACAGGGAGGCCGGAGCTGGAATCGAACCCGGTACCTCTGCACTGTGAAGCCGACGTGCTAACCACTGGACTACCGGGCCGCCTTATTAATTTTCATCACATTTTTTATTTATTATCACTGGGATTAGTTGTTTTTCTTACACTTGAAGATATCTCACACAAGTTCCACAAAGATTTTCCAGGAGAAGCCACTGAGTCACTGACATTCATCACAGATTTCACCTGGTATCTCAATTCAAGTTCCTTGAATTGAAGAATGTGCTTCCTATCGGCACTCTAAAACCACAAGGTGTGTGTGAAGTGCAGCGTGGGGGGTTACCCTGGCATCTTGCATTCATTATTTATCAACGTGTAGCTCTGCCATGGTTAGAAAAAGTTGTTGGATTCCTCCTGAATGTGCATTATTCACCTCAAAAGCCAAGCCATGCCAGTCTCAGGACCGATAGATACTGATGCCTCCCTTCTCAGTCCACATGTATGTGCGCATAGAGAATAGGAAAGAACCCTGCGGAGGACAATTACTCATCATGCCATCGACTTCTCCCATCTGTGGCATCATTTGCAGGTTCATTAGAAAAATAATACAAAAGGAGTGCATGGGTGCTGGTTGGGCGTGTTTCGGGTTACCATGGTGACGAATGGAAAAAGGTCAGGCCGAGTTTATCTTATCGGTGATAGCGAAAGGTTACTAATTACAGATAGGTACCACCACCACTCGTTCCACTGGGCCTTGCCTTAAAACTTTATCAGGAATCCACACCAGTGAGATATTAAAATAATCTCCTCTGTCATCCTCTCTCTTGCACGCAAACGCGTACACACACGCTCAGCAAGGCCAGGCGACATGGCCTCAAAAGACATAAGACCCGACAGGGTCCTGCAAAGACATGATGCTATCACAGATGTCAGCAGATGGTGAGGTGCTGAGGTTACCATGAGCTAATCTAGTCAACAGAATGACATTTTTAAAGAGGAGCAACATGTCCAAATTCAGCGATGGCAGAAGTGACAAATAAAGCCAAAATGACATACTCTTCCGGGATGGATTCGCATCCTGGCAGAGCTCACCTTCATTAGTTCAGCTTTTTTAAAACTTACTGGAGCATTTAGGCATGATTGAAACGTACATTAGTGTTTGTTTCATCACGGGCTTGAAATACTTTTGTGTAAATGAAAAAAAAGGTGTTGTGGACATTTTCTTCAGAGGGGGTAGGGGGGGATAGCAGGTTGTCACAGAAGCATGCAAAGTTGCGAATGAGGAGTCATGAATGTATTTGCCTTAAAAGAAATCTATTACAAGAACATTTTTTTTACAGGACATCTTTGAGCCCAGGGCGGCCCGGTAGTCCAGTGGTTAGCACGTTGGCTTCACAGTGCAGAGGTACCGGGTTCGATTCCAGCTCCGGCCTCCCTGTGTGGAGTTTGCATGTTCTCCCTGGGCCTGCGTGGGTTTTCTCCGGGTGCTCCGGTTTCCTCCCACATTCCAAAAACATGCGTGGCAGGCTGATTGAACACTCTAAATTGTCCCTAGGTGTGAGTGTGAGTGTGAATGGTTGTTCGTCTCTGTGTGCCCTGCGATTGGCTGGCAACCGATTCAGGGTGTCCCCCGCCTACTGCCCAGAGACAGCTGGGATCGGCTCCAGCACCGCCCGCGACCCTAGTGAGGATCAAGCGTTACGGATGAATGAATGAATCCGTGTGATGACAGTTGGAGAGGGAAAAAAAAAACAAGACGTCAGTTTTCATCAATGAAGACTCTTTTTGACAACGCAGGAAGATGAATGAATGAATGAATCTTTGAGCCCATTTTTCAAGTTTGTATTTCCAGTCTCCGTCAAGCCATGAACGAGGGGCCAAAACTACATTGTCACTTTTTTTTTTTTTTGGGTGCAAAATCGCCCTGCATATGTGATCACTGAAAATGGAATTTGCAAGTATTTTTGAAATCGAACACACAATATGTCATTACTTCCAGATAACTTATCAGACTTCATTAGCCAACAAGAAAATCTCTTGCCGTTATCTTCGTGACTTTTAACACGGAAGAAACAGTTATACCCTATTTGTTGTTTCTTCTTCGCAAAAAATGAAAAGGAGTATTTCCCCGTGTGTCTGCCTGCCTGTGCTGCGTGAGTGATCTTGTCTCTGCACCCTTCTATTTATCATATTTGACATTTGGCCGTACTCCCCCCCCTTATCTAACCATCATCTGAGGAAAGCACATTTTTCCTATCAAAAATCCTGTTGTGACTTTTGGCGTTGTAAAGGGGGTGAGCGAGAGGGGGGCTTCTGATACTTCCTTTGCCAAGGCGGAAAGATACGGGGATGTAGGTGAGCGCATCGTTTCTTGGCTGTGCTCCCGCTTTGTGTGTGTTTTCTTTGTCCGTGCGTTTAAGTAATCCTTCATGACTTAGCTTTTGTAGTTTTTGTGCTTTGTGTGTATTTTCCATCTGCAGAGTAATTATGGATGTCTTTTGCCCCCCCCCCCCCACACACACACACACTTAACGTGGATGTTATCAGGGCAACGAGGGCGCCACTGATGCCCTGCCTCTTGAAAATGCCTCCTTTCTTTGCTGCTGCCAGCCATGCAATAGGTTATATTTAACCAGCTATCTCCTTTACATCCTCTCTTCATGCTCCACAGGGCTATCAGCCCAACACTGCTGCCACCATCTCACTTTATTTTTATTTTTATTTTAAGCCTTGTGACAGGAGGCGGAGATAACGGATGCAAAGCCAAGTTGTGACTGTTGCCCCCCCCCCACACACACACACACACACACACTGTGGATGTGAAGTGTTGGAACTTGGCATGGACATGAACCAAGAGGCACATTAAAAGTAGGCCATCTTTACAATGTAATTATTAAATAATAAAAGCGCGGCCCGGTAGTCCAGTGGTTAGCACGTCGGCTTCACAGTGCAGAGGTACCGGGTTCGATTCCGGCTCCGGCCTCCCTGTGTGGAGTTTGCATGTTCTCCCCGGGCCTGCGTGGGTTTTCTCCGGGTGCTCCGGCACATTCCAAAAACATGCATGGCATGCTGATTGAACACTCTAAATTGTCCCTAGGTGTGAGTGTGAGTGCAAATGGTTGTTCGTTTCTGTGTGCCCTGCGATTGGCTGGCAACCGATTCAGGGTGTCCCCCGCCTACTGCCTGAAGTCAGCTGGGATAGGCTCCAGCACCCCCCGCGACCCTAGTGAGGATCAAGCGGTACGGAAGATGAATGAATGAATGAATGAATAATAAAAGCAGGTAGTGAGCTACTGGCTCTTGACTGTCTTAACATTTTTGGATATCTTTATAATGACTTCCTTTCCAAGCAAGAGATGAGAGAACCGATATATCTCACAATCCAGACTTTCTAATCTCAAGCAACGAATCAAAACGAAACTGGTTCGCTGTCAATAGGGTTTGAGCTTTGTCTCACCAAATGGAATTTTGAATCCGTTTTTGATCTTACACATTCACAATGTAAAGTAGAAGTGAAAGTTAATGGCATAAATCTTAACATTATTCTCTGACTTAATATGAAGATTGACATCCAATGTCCATTTTAAGTGCTTGGAAAATGAAAAAAAAAAAGTTCAGTTCTTCATATTCCACCACGATGGAGTATAAATAAAACAGACGAGACTGACGGGTGGGCTTTTCAGACTTAAAAAAAATGACAACCATTTAAGAATTACAGTCAATTAGTTGGTATTTAGCGGCAATTTGCAGCCCAAATGATCATCAGAAAAGAAGAAACAGTATGACATTTTCTCCTTGTGCTTGTGTCGGTTTTCTTGGGGTACTTATGTGGCAACATTAACAGTCAATTTTTAAGAAGAACTCAAAATGTCATATTGATTGTCCCAACAACAAGCTTTCTGTTGTGAAAGCGCTGTATAAATCAGCATGTATTGTATTGTATATTGAAATGAAATCTCCTCAATCCCACCACACCGCCAAAGGGAAAGCCACCCTCGGGGAAAATCTTGTTACACTTTCCATGAATGTTTTTGTTTCTTTGCAGGAACTGTTGTTCCTTCCTCCGTCTGAGTTGTTTAGTCTCTCGAAGCAGCAGAAATGTGTGCGTTCGTGCGTTTCATCTGCCGGTGTAGCTCTGCAGGTGACATGAGTTTTCACGAGACATTCCGATCACGTGTAAGCACTAAGGCCATGGTTATTTAGAGGATGAGCGGAAGAGGGTTACTTTGTGGAACAACCGTGGAGAGTGATGAAGAACTGAATTAAAGATCTGGAGAGATAAGCTGTTGGGACAATCAAACTTCTCAATTTCACTTTACTACATCTGTCCTTCACATTTCAAACGTGTGTCTGTCAACAGGAAGAGCTAGCTTGAAATGCTAGTCATCGTAAGGTGGTTAAACCTTGGGTCCTTCAAATGAAAAAAACCCTAAGTTACGCATTTTACAATTTTTGTAATGATGTATTTTGTGTTATACAAACATTCTTTTTTTTTTAAACACTCAAAATGTTCAGAGGCATCTGTGCTATCCATACATGTATATTTTTTATTAGTTCTTTGGGATTTTTCATTCTTTATTTTTTGCAAAAGGAAAAAAAAAATGTGTCTGGAGGTCCCAACCAAGCCCTACTAACAATCCCGACCGTCCGTGTTCATGTAAAATGCATCGGTTTGAAGCCTCCTGCAAAAAGGCAAACTCATTTGCGATCCTCTGGCGCCACCTAAAAGTTGCACAATTGAAATGACCTCAACCCAACAATGTGGCATGCATACGTCTGTCCAAGCGAAAACCAAGCGATTGAGGTAAAAATCGCGTGAAATGCATGTTTACACATTAGCTTTACGATGCATTCAATAATATGAATTATAATGGGTCTCTATGGTGCAAAATAAAATTTTGAAGATTACGGAATCAAAACCTTTTTTATTATTGCTGCAATGCCTGAGAATTATCAGCCGGTGACGTCATGAAATTTCGGCCATTTTAGAACCCCGCCATACGTTTCAGCTCTCTTGTGTTTTTCCGAATGCCTTTGCCTTTGATTCAAAGACATAATTTTGCATTTATCGCAAACGATGGACTACGAGGGTTAAGGTTGCTGAAGTGGGTCTGAGCCTCTTGAATGTTCAGGACTGGAATCCTATTTTGCTGGCAGCGGGTACTTGAATCATAGCATAATGGGCATACTGTAGACCACAGACTTGTAATAATAGCCTGTAATTAGTAGACAATCTGCACATCTAAGGGTAACCTTAGTCTTGCGTCTCAGGGAAATAATAAACCCTCACCCCCTGGTGCTTTCCAATTGGGTAGCGATCTTGCTACCATTGGTTCATGTACTGTACTCTAAAGGAGACATTGATGTGCTCATAATCATGCTGCTGAATTGATAAAGCAGCTGTTCCAGGACAAGCTTGACATGATAATGTGTTTGCATAGGCAAGCTGTTGCACAAAGAGTATTATTTATTTTTTACACGGTAATGCTTTTATCTATGATAGTACCTGCGGAATAATGGCTTCTCCAAGTATCAAAAGAGCTCGTCAAGGACTCCGCGGCATGGCCCCACCCATGCTGGATACTGGGAGGACCTTATTTCATCACACTGTGTGTGTGAAAATTCTCACCGTCTTCCTCAAGGCCCCCTGTCTCCTTATCTGAAATCAACGGTCTCAAACCTACGCCTTAAACTGGACAGTGATTTCAAACTCGATCGGCAAATTGGTGCCGTTGTTAAATCCAGTTTCTTTCACCTTAGACAGCTGGCCAAAATAAAACCTCTCCTCTCACATGAACACTTTGAGACAGTAATTCATGCCTTTGTCACATCCCGGCTGGATTACTGCAATGCCCTGTACTCTGGAGTCAGCCAGTCCTCCATTAAGCGCCTTCAGCTGGTCCAGAATGCCGCTGCTCGCCTCTTGACTGGTACTCGTAAGAGGGAGCATAAAACTCCTACTCTGGCATCCCTTCACTGGCTCCCCATTCATTTTAGAGTTATTTTCAAGATCCTCCTCTTTGTTTTCAAATCTCTGAATAATCTCGCGCCACCTTACCTCTCTGAGCTCATCCGCCCCTACACACCTGTCCGGCGCCTCAGGTCTGTGGACCAGTCTTTGTTAGAAGTATTCATTCATTCATTCATTCATTCATCTTCCGTACCGCTTGATCCTCACTAGGGTCGCGGGGGGTGCTGGAGCCCATCCCAGCCGTCTCCGGGCAGTAGGCGGGGGACACCCCGAATCGGTTGCCAGCCAATCGCAGGGCACACATAGACGAACAACCATCCACGCTCACACTCACACCTAGGGACAATTTAGAGTGTTCAATCAGCCTACCACGCATGTTTTTGGAATGTGGGAGGAAACCGGAGCACCCGGAGAAAACCCACGCAGGCCCGGGGAGAACATGCAAACTCCACACAGGGAGGCCGGAGCTGGAATCGAACCCGGTACCTCTGCACTGTGAAGCCGACGTGCTTACCACTGGACTACCGGGCCGCCCTTGTTAGAAGTACCAAGAACTAAACTGAGGCTCACAGGGGATCGAGCCTTTTCTGTTGCTGGTCCCTCTCTCTGGAATGACCTCCATGTACAGCACTTTGTATGCAGCGATGGCTGTTTGAAAGTGCTCGAGAAATACTGTTGACTTGACTTGACTTGACGTATTTTGGAATGAATGAGATGAATAACGTACGTCATTGTCTCTTGCTCTTCTTTCTTCAGAAGGATGGAAGTTTTTTCAGAGTCCCCTGCACTCTGTGTGCATTTAGTGAAATCATTTACTGTCCGTTGGCCTTGTTGGTGTGTGTCTCGAGTTAACACGGTTCGGGTGGTGTGTGTGTGTGTGTGTCAGTCGTGGGGGGTGGGGGGTTAGATAGGAAGAGGGATTTAATAAGTAAGTAGACTCAACCCCTCCTTCTCCCATGGATCTGAGGATGGTGGGAAAGTTCAAATCTGCTGCTATTTTCCATCTTTTATCAGCAGGGCTTATCAGCTGGCTTTCTCGTCTGCATGCCTGGCTTCAATAGTCCAGGGTCTTAGCTCAGGCTGCATGGTAACTGCTCTTTATCACTCTGATTCAAAACTCCTCCCCTTTTTTCTTTTTGCATTTTCAACCAACACCTGTTTTAAACCACTATTCTCCTCCATCTTTACCATCACTGCTGCGTCATAAATATTATAATATATATACTGTATATATATATTTATAAATATATAAATTGTTTCATGAATCAGCCATGACATAAGGTGCAACTGCACAGTCAAATGTGATTCGACCAGAATACCTGTTCCAATCAAAATACTGCATTGCATCCATGGCTTAACGTTGACTTTTTTTTGCTCACGAGTGACTGTGGCCACAGTTACTAGCCACTCAGCATTTCCACCAGCCACAATTTTGTTGTCGGATAGTATAGGTCTTCCATATTTGGTAGAGCAGTCGAAACATTTGCTTCTGGTTCAGGTGACGGGTGGAGCCCACTTGCAGGCAACTGAGACACAACTGTAGAAATAGCAAATGATTCACACACAAAATGTCCTCAAGAACTACCAAGTTGACCATGGCAGATGTTTAGGCTTTCTATTTACACGTATCACATTAAAAACAAAATGAAATAAATAAAAAAAACACCAACCATAAAGAAAACAGAATTTTAGTGTATTCCGGTTTAAACATCTCATCATCCGCTAGTAGCTATGCTAGTTATCACACACAGCAAGAAATCAGCCGTGGTTTTGGCCAAGTGACGTTCCACATTAAGCAGGTCATGTTAAATATGATTCAAGCGCACTATGGCATGTTAAAGTTGACTTGAACTAGATTTACAAAGTTCAATAGAGTGCAGACGATTTGATATAAATGAGAAGATTAGCAATTGACCAAAATTTGAGCATCGGAAGGTTTCAACCGACAGTAAAGATAGAGTAACTCACACTACTGTGGGCCTCTCAATATTCAAAATAGCAACCTTTATACTTGTTAAACAAAAAAAAATTCTTGGTACGAACTTTTATTATTATTATAAGATTAGTGGAAGGTTGGAGTGCAGCAACACAGAAACAAGTTACACATTTGGACAAGCTATCTGTGATTTAAAGGCGTTTACAAATAGATACACGATACGCATACGCTCCGTTTTCATGAACACTCACTGCTCATTTTCTATTCCAACTGATGCTTATTGGTGGTCTATTCAGGAATGGGGTGGAATGTGGGTAATGTCTGAAGTGCTGACAGAAACACAGAAACTGAACACAGTACCAGAGACTTGATTCAGAGTACCAAGACTTGATTCCTTTTTGGTGACACACCTCATTGATAGATGAGGGCACAGGTCCCCAAACTGTTTTGCCCCCACGGGACCGGTTTCATGTCAGACAATGTTTTCAGGGATCGGCCATAGATACAACAATGGTATGACCTGCATGAAAAGTGTGGTATTTACGAAACATAATAATAAACATCATGACACGAGGAATGTCTTATCTGGCCGCAACATTCTCTGGTCGCTATATGTTAACGTTTAAACGTGCCTTCAAAATAAGATACGCCACAAATAAAAAGTACATGAACAATACGACCCACCTCTGAAATGAATAAAACGGAAAGATTGTAAATTATTTAGGGCGGCCCGGTAGACCAGTGGTTAGCACGTCGGCTTCACAGTGCAGAGGTACCGGGTTCGATTCCAGCTCCGGCCTCCCTGTGTGGAGTTTGCATGTTCTCCCCGGGCCTGCGTGGGTTTTCTGCGGGTGCTCCGGTTTCCTCCCACATTCCAAAAATATGCATGGCAGGCTGATTGAACACTCTAAATTGTCCCTAGGTGTGAGTGTGAGCGTGGATGGTTGTTCGTCTCTGTGTGCCCTGCGATTGGCTGGCAACCGATTCAGGGTGTCCCCCGCCTACTGCCCGGAGACGGCTGGGATGGGCTCCAGCACCCCCCGCGACCCTAGTGAGGATCAAGCGGTACGGAAGATGAATGAATGAATGAATGTAAATTATTTATTCTTTCTGTGCGGCCCAGCGGTTGGGGACCCCTGTATTAGGGTACTAAGTCAAATACTTGTTTTGGTTCCACATGACAACAAATTGCAAACATGTTCTATATTCCCTTTATTCTCCACTCCAAAATGCAGTCTGAAGGCCATTCTGTTATTATATGGGAATTGTTTACAAAACGCGCCATACTCAATAAGCTACGGTATTTGAAGATAGCGATGAAAGAAGAGATGATGTGTGGAGCAGGGAGTTGACTTTGTAGGAGCCAAATAAGACTGATTACATCTCAGTCAGAGGTGATGAAATATGACATGCACCATCTCAAACATGTTATCAACAACATGCCAGTATTGATGTGACGGGTGTAAACTTTTCATGCCTCGCTAAATATCGGGACCATTTTCTAAAGAATTTTTGGATGACTTTCATGGCACTTTGAGAGACGTTAAACTTTTTGCTGAATTATACTTCAGTCAAACTAAAAAAAAAAGATTTCTTCTTTAATGGCAGTGTCGTGGAGATGATTGACTTTCTTACAGTAGAACCTTCCCTACCAAGTTAACAATCATGATCTATGATGGCAAGCAAAACATAATTCTACCTAAAAAGACAACACATACAAATCAATACTAACTCACCATAAACGAATGTGCAGTCAACACAGATTGATCAACTAAGACAAAGAGCTTGTGATTCAAAAGTCCCTGAAAGCAGAAGCCACGTCAAATATGTTCTTTGCAATCATTTGTACCACTTGCAATAATAATAACGCAGAAAAATGCACCAATTTTTATCCATCTCAGGGCACTACAATTTTATCCATGCACTCCCATGTGCCGTCGACTGAAAATGACATTGCATTGCCAACGTCTCACTTTGTGTTCATCATGTGACCAAACAAAGAAAACAGGGGAACCATGACGTTTGAAGTTTTTTTTTTTTTTAATGCCAGATGACCTTCTTGATGCAACCCCCCCATTTTTTTTCCGCCTTAGCACTACTCATGTACTTGTTGTTGATTTGAGGTCAAATGGTATGGAATGAATCCGTGTTAGTCCAGTGGTTAGCACGTGGGCTTCACAGTGCAGAGTTACCGGGTTCGATTCCAGCTCCGGCCTCCCTGTGTGGAGTTTGCATCTTCTCCCCGGGCCTGCGTGGGTTTTCTCCGGGTGCTCCGGTTTCCTCCCACATTCCAAAAATATGCATGGCAGGCTGATTGAACACTCTAAATTGTCCCTAGGTGTGAGTGTTAGCGTGGATGGTTGTTCGTCTCTGTGTGCCCTGCGATTGGCTGGCAACCGATTCAGGGTGTCCCCCGCCTACTGCCCGGAGACGGCTGGGATGGGCTCCAGCACCACCCGCGACCCTAGTGAGGATCAAGCATTACGGATGAATGAATGAATCCGTGTGATGACAGTTGGAGAGGGAAAAAAAAACCAAGACGTCAGTTTTCATCAATGAAGACTCTTTTTGACAACGCAGTGCATTTTATCTTCCACATCTGTGTACCTGGTACTGTAAGTTGTGCAATGCCACACTAGCTGGAGTTCGAACAGGGCAGCACTGCTATCAGGCTTGAAGCAAAACAGTGTCCCAACATGGAAAGCAGCAGCAGGGCGATTTATTTCTTTGGCTTCATGGGCACTGAACAGTTCTGGTGAGAGACATCGGACTATCAGATACCGTATGGCTGTGGTGAAGAAGCTGCAGATCCGCTTTCCTAGTCCTACAGTCGTTTTTCCTCTCGGTGGGTCATGAAGGATACACCCCACTGCCGGGCCATTCATCACGTCTGGTGCCGAAGCAATACGCGAAGGGTATGTGTGATGCTCTTAGGCCGGAATCGCTATTATCTCACTACCTGCCCCGCTTTTACCTCCAGAAGGAAATGTCTCCTCAGAGGAAAAGAAGGCAAAACTTAATTGTTCCTCTGCATGGTGTCAAGTCTCACTCATTCCGTTTCGATTACAAGCCGTCCACTGGCCGGCTCTATCGCTTTCCATCTCCGCCTGACAGTCTCCCTCCCAAGGTTCAGCCAGTGTCCCACTTGGCTGTCTCACCAGGACCTTTATCGGGGAGACAGCTCCGCTCATTAAGGAGTTAATTTTCTCCCTCCTATCTCTGATTAGTGCAGTCAACCTAAAGCACTGTGAATTCTTTAAATTTTCTTCCTTGTTATCAAAAGAGGGAGAAGCAGGAAAAAAAAGAGATGAGAATGGGGGGTATTTAATCGTTTAAGTAGTCTTCCTGGGGAACCAGATTTCTTTTTCCACCACCCCCCCCTCTCTTCCCAGCAATGCAAAGAAATCTCTCTGAAAGTCGGCCCATCTCAGTAATTCAGTTTTTAAAGTGTGTGGATGGAGGGAAGGGGAAGGGGGAACAAGGAGTGTTGGGGGGGGGGGGTAGGAGCAGTGGCAGTGGTGATGGCGTGAGAGGGAGTGGGGGAGAGAGACTGAGAGAGGGGCTAGGGGGAAAAAAAAAAAAACGACTTGATGAAATTCCGCTATCAGCTCCGAACCAATATGCAAAATATCTCGCTGGAAATCAAATAGCTATTATGTTTTCATTTCCACGTCGGCGTATTTGCTTAATGAAGAGGAGACAGATCAGACCGGCAGAGAGAGTCTGCAGGAGCCGATAACCGCCAACGGCTCCCAGCTATCCGCACAGAGTGACGCTCGCAGTCACTCCGCTTTTTCGCTGAAAAATAAGAGGAGGAGGAGGAAGAGACGGAGGTGAAGGGAAAGCGAGAGGGAACAGGAAGGTGAGGCTCTAAGGAATGGGGAGAGAGCAGAGCAGATATTAAAAGGGCCACAAAGAGGAATAAAGTAAAAGAGGAGATGAGAAAGATAAGGAGAGAATCGTGGAAGACGGCAGGTCAGAAAGGAGGATGAGGGATAGAGACCAAGAGAATGTTCTTCATTTATACGTGCATTCAGTTGTGCTAAAGAGGCCTTGAATTCCTTTGAACTCAAGGTATTTAAGTTGCCGTGTAGGTATTTGGTCTTTATTTAAGAAAAAAAAAAAGTTCCATGTGGAATGTCTTGGTTTTTTTTTTTTCAAACAATTAAAAAAATGTAAATTTTATTGATTATCTCAACAATTAGAATACATTTTCAAAATCTCAATGAATTATAGGAAATGTTAAGCGAACATCCATCCATCCATCCGTTATCCGAGCCGCTTGATCCTCACGAGGGTCGCGGAGGTTGCCGGAGCCTATCCCAGCCGTCTTCGGGCAGTAGGCGGGGGACACCCTGAACCGGTTGCCAGCCAATCGCAGGGCACACAGAGACGAACGACCATCCGCGGTCACACTCACACCTAGGGACAATTTAGAGTGTTTAATCAGCCTGACATGCATGTTTTTGGAATGTGAGAGGAAACCGGAGTACCCGCAGAAAACCCACCACCTTAATCTAACATGTGTTGTTCTATTTCTTCAGAGGAAAAGGGAGGAAAATGACATTCTTATACCACATTTTAATCTTGTTCAACCGATAACTTTTTTTTAAAATCTATTTCTACTGGACTTGTATGTTGTTTCTTAGGACTTTAGTTATTCTATTGTCCATAATGTAATGGGATAATTGTGATGGCAAACCATCTCCCCTATATGTTCATTCATTCATTCATTCATTCATCTTCCGTACCGCTTGATCCTCACTAGGGTCGCGGGGGGTGCTGGAGCCTATCCCAGCTGTCTTCGGGCAGTAGGCGGGGGACACCCTGAATCGGTTGCCAGCCAATCGCAGGGCACACAGAGACGAACAACCATTTACACTCACACCCAGGGACAATTTAGAGTGTTCAATCAGCCTGCCACGCATGTTTTTGGAATGTGGGAGGAAACCGGAGCACCCGGAGAAAACCCACGCAGGCCCGGGGAGAACATGCAAACTCCACACAGGGAGGCCGGAGCTGGAATCGAACCCGGTACCTCTGCACTGTGAAGCCGATGTGCTAACCACTGGACTACCGGGCCGCCCCCCCTCTATGTTGTGGCAGTGAATTGGGCATTTGTCAAGGCCATGATGATTCTTAAAATAATATGCCAACAGTCCATTCTTTCCATTTGAGATACCTCGGGCGAGACCAGGCTGGCTCACAAATAGCAAAAACCATGCATAATCCCCACCCACCCCCACCCCCACACTGAAAAATATTAACCCCTCAAAATACGGTTGAGAAACATTCACTGTGCTATTTCAACAACGACAAAAAAAAACGGGGTGGGAAATGAAGAACCCCCCCCCCTCAAAACCCCCCAAAATATAATACAAAATAGTGGGAAAATTTTTGAGAAAAAAAATCTGCAAACATGCAACTCCGCGAGTGTCGAATCCACTGTATTTAAAAAACCCCACATTTTTAAGTTTTATCAGGGACATTTCATTCTTACAAATGGCATGTCTCTCATTTGATCCATAACTTGGCTTTACACACCTACAGGTTGTAGGTTAGCCTGCTTTGTAACAGAAAAGAAAATGTCTACCTTTTTCCATTCTCGAGTAATCAGCAGTTGTGAATCGGTAACTTTTAAGAAACTCCGCTGGTTTGCCTTAAATTGTGGAGGAAAATTGCTTTTTGCGTGGATAAAAATGTCACGTGGCCCGGTGGTTGACTGGTTAGCGCATTGGTCTCATAGTGCAGAGGTGCAGGGTTCGATTCTGGGTCTGGCCTTCCTGCATGTGTGGGTTTTCTCCGGGTACTCCGGTTTGCTCCCACATTACAAAAACAGGCGTGGTAGGTTGATTGAATGCTTTAAATTGTCCCTAGGTGTGAGTGTGAGCGTGCGTGGTTTTTCGTCTCTGTGTGCCCTGCGATTGGCTGGCAACCGATTCAGGGTGTCCCCCGCCTACTGCCCGGAGACAGCTGGGATAGGCTCTTGTGTAAATAAAGCGCATCAGAAAATAGATGGCTGGATAAAAATGTCAAGCAGAACTTTTTGCGGGGAGGCTAAATATGGATTAAAGGCATTTCCATTCATTTGACTAAAGCGCCTTGATTTGCAAGGAATGATTTGGCTTACGAGCGCAGCCACAGAAGGAATTAGTTTTAAGTCAAGGCGCTACACTGCAATAAGATATATTTCGAGGGGGTGTTCGAAGAGTTGGTTTGAGTTGTAGGCAGGGAGCGCATGGCCGGAAGGGAGCGAAAAGTTGAGCGGACGATTTTCTCACGTCTTTCTCTTGACACTGATCAATAAGTGGCCCCTGTCCGGTCACCTTTGCCGCGTTCCCATCCTCTCCTGTCTTTCTTTAAATATCCTTTTCCTTGTGTTTTTTTCTTCCTCTTACTAAGTCAATGATTGTCTGATACAAGTACACCCCCCCGCCCCCCACTCTCCTTTTCTTTTTCCCCGTGCGTTGGGTTATTAGCGTAAAGAGCAGCGAGGCTTGCGTCTGTTTAATCAGGCTTGTTGAGCATACAGGTTTGATGTGCGTTGTCTCAGTGTTTAATCACCGAGCTGCCTGCCGCAGGTTTGATGTGGATGGAGAGTTAATAAAGCAGTATCTTGGGTGCCTTCATCAGCTGCATCACTTTGTTCTGCCTCTCCTCGTGCCTCTCAAAGACAGACAGCGACAGTCCCTGAGCAGCAGCTCAAGTATTCTCCTCCTCGACGAAATTCTTCTCGGTTTCATCTTGATGCCGCTCTGTGTCAGCAAGAGCTTCGATTCATCAACACCCTTAAGTCCTGCTTTCAATATTAACCTTGACATACCTCCACACCATCATCGTCTGTGTGTGTGTGTGTGTGTGTGTGTGTGAGAACGAATTGGGGATGTTCTTGTCCATCACCGCAGGCGGCGCAAAGCACACCCCGTCAACAATGAAATTCAGCCCAATTAGAATCAATAAAGAGTTCAAAGGTCACGGGTTCAAATCCACACTGCGGCCTTCCTGTGCGGAGTTGGGGTAAGGGTTGTTCTCCCTGTGCCTGCGGAGGTGGGGGTTTCTCCAGGTACTCCGGGCCGCCCACCCTGATATTTCATTCATCATTCATTCATTCATCTTCCTAACCGCTTGATCCTCACTAGGGTCGCGGGGGTTGCTGGAGCCTATCCCAGCTGTCTCCGGGCAGTAGGCGGGGGACACCCTGAATCGGTTGCCAGCCAATCGCAGGGCACACAGAGACAAACAACCATTCGCACTCACACTCACACCTAGGGACAATTTAGAGTGTTCAATCAGCCTGCCATGCATGTTTTTGGAATGTGGGAGGAAACCGGAGCACCCGGAGAAAACCCACGCAGGCCCGGGGAGAACATGCAAACTCCACACAGGGAGGCCGGAGCTGGAATCGAACCCGGTACCTCTGCACTGTGAAGCCGACGTGCTAACCACTGGGCTACCGGGCCGCACCCTGATATTTATTTGTTTATATATTTTTAATGGTTTTGGGTCACTTTTAGAGAACACCATTTAAAATTGAACCCAAGTAACCTCAAGTAATTGATTATTATTTTTATTGAATCAAGCCGCCCCCCCCCCCCTCCCCCCTTTTTGTGTGACGGAGGTATTTGGGGGTTTCCATCTCTCTTAACTTTCTATCCTCCGTGTTTCAAAACTTCACTTTTATTTTCCTGTGATGGTTTAGTTTGGGAATTAGGCCGCCCCGAGGTTCCTTTTATGAGCTGCGGATTGTGCGCCATTACTTCAAAAGTCAGAAAGTTCAGTGCTATTTGATGAGTTCAGCCCAATTGATAATACAAGTGCGCCTTCTGTCTATATTTTTTTTTTACTCTTTCTACATCTCCTTTAGTTCAGTCCAATTTTCCTGATGGATATATCGCAGAATAACAATTAATATAGCCTTAACACTTCAACTGGCAAATGAAGCGGGAAGTGCACCGCTTCAATCATACAGCCTTCCACTATCCTCGCGACCAACTCTCCAAGACACAAGAAGGAGAAGATATTTCTCCTTGGATAAGAGAAGAAAGCTGAAACTTTTTCTCTTACCATTCCATGTCCGAAAGCAGTGATGCAGTGATTGATTCATTAAACCAGGGCTGTAATGAGGAAAGAGAAATCACAATTCAAACTCACATTTGAAACACAAAATGTAATTGGAATTTTTGTACAGAGAAGTCGCCTTTGTACAATTATGATTAAAGCAAAATTAATTGTATGAAAATGTCCTCATAGATACTGAAAGCCAGATAAAGCAACGCTTGGACGGCAAGGGCCTAATTCTAAAAATATTGTGCATGGGATCGATCTTCCCCCCCCCCCCCCCCACCCCCCCACTCAACTATCTTATTCTCTTATGAAGGTCCAAATCTAGCTGTGTTAATTTTATCAGAAATTAGAGCGAACCATGCAGGCGTGGAAGTTGAAATTAGCCTAAAGATGTTTCATTTACAAAGACAGAAACACTTTGTCAGGCAGCGATTGTTTCCAAGCATTATCTCTGCCTGCTTTTAATTGCTTTGCAAGTGAAATTAACAGAATTAGAAAAATTGCCTCTCCCTTTTTCTACAAGCTTCTTCATTCACAGGCATTGTTGTGCGCTTTGTATAGATTATAGACTCCTTTGTTTTCAGCATTGTAAATATATACGCCCCAAGTCACGGCTTTGCTTCTGCAACAATCCCTCTATTGGTTTGATACAACCAAATCAGAATTAATTTTTCAACCTGTGTGTGTTGAGGCAGCGTGCTGGGGCAAGCGGAATCATGGTTTTTTTTCTCTGGATTCAATGTAAAAGTGTTAAAACCTTGCGCCATTCCTTCTTTCGAGTATTTGGTCGAGTATTTTTTCGAGTATTTGGTCCCTGTCAAGGGAGCGCATTCGAGTAACCGTTTCAGTCTCACTCAAGTTCTCAAATCCTCTGAAAAGAAATGGCCACCTGGACTCAATTATTCAGTTTTTCACCATCGCTCGGAAAATGAAAATGGCGACTACTCTTTTCTGGCAATAAACCAGCAAATGAGGAATTCCAACCGAGAAATTTGAAATATAGCAAACAAGAGACGGTTCCGAGCTCCCAATGTACTGTTTTAAGAAGGCTGATATATTAATCTTAAATGGAGGGCATTAATAATGAAACCGTTGTTTTTTTTTTTCCCTTCCCTTTTCATTGATGTAATCTTCAAACAGGCTAAAATAGATCAAAAGTACTGTATAATTACTATGGTCAGCAGGGATTGTGAAATTGTAATTGATATAGATCAGCCCTTCACTAATCACTCTTTTAGCTTCAATTTTAGGTATATTGCAATTTGGCTTTAGGTCCCCTTTGGCTTCTGCCATTAATCTTATGGATTAGATCGTTCAGCGGGTCCCTGGCTTGAAACCGTTTAGTTTTTTAAATTTTTTTCTTTTAAACCATTAGTTCAATTAGTATTTTTTTTTCTGTTTTATGCTTTGACAATTTGCCTTTCCCGTCATGGCAATCCATGCGTGTTGCTATGAGTAGAAGGACAATTTCCTCAAGTCCTTCAAATTCTTCTCACTAAACACAATGAATGGTTTGGAAAATAGGTTGGAAAAGAAGACAAAAAAGGCATTTCAATTTTAAGATGGCTCTTTGTTTTTACACCGTACTGTCAACAGTCCTCTGTCGTCGGAGCAAATGCGGTGTCGCATTTTAAAAGTTAATCGAGAGAAGAAGAAAAAAATCGGACCCAGATTTACTTCTCAACTTTGCCTTGCAGGTTCCCTTGGTGAGCTTGACGGCAATGAGGACAACGCTGTTGACAACCTGAGCCTCTCGGGAGAGGAGGCAGAGGCCTCAGAACTATCTGATTCAGCAGAGGGGGACAGTAGTAGTCCACCGCCCTACACACCGCCATACAATGACGGTGAGATGCTCGGCACAATCCAATAAAGCTGATTCAGCGTCACTGACATGTATCTGAATTTACAGCACCTTTGAAGCCAAAACACTTTTTGTTCTGATTCTTGTTCATGGTAATTATGAGAACATGCTGGTGAGTATGTTAAAATTGTTTGGGTTTTTTTTTTTTTTGGTCTGATCTGGACTGATCTTCTACCACAAACAGTCATAGCACCTTTAATTCCACTTTTTTATTTGCACCCACAGTTTGCTTGGTCTTCATGTCCTATTCACAAAGGATAGTTTGACATTTGAGTGCGGTTGGTACCTGTTTTCCCCCTGACTGCACATATGGCAAAGTCAAAATGCTGCTGCTTTTGCGGCAAAAACACAGCGGCAGAACAATGGCAGTTCGGAAGACACAAAACACACCGAGTTTAAAAGTGCCTACTCAATCTAATGTCATTGTACTCTGCCCCTTTCTGTTCTTTTATAATTATTTTTATTAGGATTTTTTTTTTAATTCTTTCATGAACCGAACTGCTTATCCTCACCAGGGGTACACCCGGAACTGGTTGCCAGTCAATCGCAGGGTACGCATAGACGGAACAACCATTCGCGTTCACAATCACACCTAGGGACAATGTGGAGTGTTCAGTTAACCTTGCACACATGTTCTATGCCCAGTTGTCAAGGGGAGTGATGTCACTCATGCACCAAGTCACATTTTCAGTACGCTGATGTTTTATTGCAGGAAGTAAAGTGGTTATGTGAAGTCTAGAAATATTTTTTTAAACTCTTTTATTACCCATGATGTATAAATATGTAAAAAAAAAAAAAACCACTACAACCGCTTACCCATGACATATTTATACGTAATTTCCTATTTAGTCATTTAGATAGTTAGTTAGTGTCATAGAGTGCAGAAGGGTCTGACGAAGCCTCTGACTCAAGATCTGGCTTGTCTGCAATGTAAATCATTTAAAATCTGTCCAGCGGCGTGTGTAAGTCATCAGCCAGAATCATGCTGCAAAACAAGTAGAAGCGGAAGGGGAGGGATGAATGGGTGGAGTTGTGGAGTAGCATGTGCATTCGAACCAGTAGCGGAAGAAGAGAAAACATAACAATTAACCCATGAGAATTGCTTTTGGGGAAGAAAATCTTGCACCATGACGAAGGTGATGGAGTTGCTGAAAGCAGCAGGAATGCTTTCGTCCGCGTAAAACTGAGGTGAGCAACCTAAGGCCCGCGGGCCAAATCCGGCCCGTTGGTCTTTTTAATCCGGCCCGCCGAAGGTTGGTACAAAATTAAGGTTCGATGTCAATGACTGCATTCATTTCATTTGGACTTGTAATGACAGACATTTCAATGATAGTTACTTACTTGAAGTTCCAGAGCATAGGGAGGAAGGGGGAGACGATATGGAAGCCCGCAGTTGCGCCAAGTCAAGCAAATCCCGTTCGATACGACGGAATAATGTACTCTTAAAGTCTGAAAAATGTGCCAAAAAATGCAAAATACTGCTTTTTAAATAAAGAAATCCAATTAATATTATGTCGAATTTAGTTCACCCATTTGATCTGGCCCTCCATAATATTTTCTGGTTCTCGTCAGTGTTGAGTCCAAGGACCGGCAACCCGAGGCCAAGGACCAAGGACTTGCCTCCGAGGCCAAGGCCAAGGACCAAGGACTGATTTTTAAACTGAGGCCTAGCCGAGGACATGTATAAAACAATGCTATCATACCTCTTGGCAGGTCTTCATGATTTGCAACACCCCTCCATCATAACCCTTTGCACTCCCTAACGCTTGAACGAAGTGTTTTTATTCAAAAAGTAGAACAATCAGGGAACGTGTTATTTATACTGAGAAAAATAAAATAAAATCATATGGTATACATTTATGAATGAATGTTTTAGTACAGTCGTTTCTTAATATGAAGTAAATCAACACTCAACAGGCATAACATGGCACGGAACACAAGTTGAGAAATGACTTTCCATAGAAGTCAATCACTGACTGCAGAAAAAGCGGTAAGCTCTCAGTGATAATTTTACAGTTTACCGGCAGCGAGTCCCAGGGACTCACTGATCAGAAAAGTATGCCTGCCATTATGGCTTGAGAGAGTCCCAAATTTCGAATTCTGAAAGGGTCTACTTATTCAATTGCATCTGATAATAACACAAACAACAACATATACAGTCCATACAATGATAAACAAATGCTGCAAAATAGTAAATAATTAAATCAACCATGATTTTAAACTATGCATTATCAATATTCATTATTCTAAACATGAGAAAGCATTCAGCAAACATAACTGGAATCGAGCAAAAGAACTCCAATTCCCAACGGCCAAACCCGGAAGTGAACTGCCGACATAATTGACTCCAACTTAACGCAAATTATTTGGTTCAAACAAACATCCAAGTGCGACCGCACAAACGTGACGACTGTGCAAAAATAACTAAATAAAAGACAACACGGTTACAGAAAGGCTTTACACGCTATTTAAACTGCCGATCGCGAACGCAACAAACCGTGATTGAAACTAACTGTGACGCCGCTCTTTATACGTTGCGCTGTTACTTGTCAGTGGCAGAAAATCCCTCAGTCCTCAGAAAATGGAAATCTGATGAAATTTAACTATTCTCTAATGCTGTTTGCTAAAGAATGGAAAACGATAGAAACACACTTTTTTTCTCAGCATGTTTAGTTCGCAATAGAACACAATAATCAAGGGCCTTGCAAATCAATTCAACTCCAGTAAAACAGCTCCTGATCATATTGATGAGAGCGATTAGATGTGAAGAAAGATGTGAAACCATACTAAATGTAATGTTTTTCATACATACCCAATAAAGTGCCTCCTCATCATATTTTAAAAATATCTTTAAAAAAAAAATCCTCTGGCTCAATCTAGAGCCCGGTAAATCTGTCCCCTCAATGCACCTCTTATCCCACGCCTCCCGCTTGTACTGTCTGATAGCAGTGTGTTCAGTCATATTCTTTTGACTTATTCAAGATTTCTCTAGCTGTGTTTTTGTAATCTCAAAAATTCCCGCACTTGTGAAATTTTGGGGCTGGGAGTGATAAGCGTCTGTTGGGTAGGTTGGTTTGATAAAGCCATGGAAATTCTGTCAGGTGCTAATCGAGACAAGATTAGAGATTAGTGTGTGTGTGTGTGTCTGAGAACACGCGTGCATGCGAGAAAAAGGTTATGGTTACAATAGAATATAGCCAACTTTGTCATTCGTGAAGCTCTTTTAGCTTTGTTGTTCTCTTCGGTTCCCAACATGCATGCACCGTCCCTTCACATGCTCCTCTGGGGTTCCTTGGTTTCACAGCGCTGCCGTTATCAGTTCACTATAAATCAGCCATGTTTGACGAACCTGCTCTTTCAACCTGGGATCAATACCAGGTCTTTATCTGGCCAACGCTGGCTAATAAGGCAAGGCCTCTTATCCACAATCTGGAAACGAGAGCGAGAGAGAAAGAGAGACAATCGCTGACACGTACACACACACACACACACACACACACAGGTGATAAGCACACCTGATAACTAGCAAGAAAAACACATTCTACCGCACCACAACCATGCATTCAGTTCCATCCATAACACGCTCCAGATTTTGAAGAAAATTTTATTATCGCGCATACACACACACACACACACACACAGCCCTCCCTCCCGCCATATGTTGTTTTCGTTCGCTGTTGTGGGTTTTTGTTTTTCCTCTGTTCTTTTTCCTCTCTCTTCTCAGAATTCCTCCACAGTTGCAAACGTGTGTTCCTTTTTCACAAAAAACCTTCAACAATCATTCTTCTAGATCACAGGAAGCCAGGCCAAAAGCTTACTGACTCGTGAGTGTGCGACCCAGTTTTGACCTCTGACTGTCATGTCCTTTTTGGAGTCATCCGCGTCCAATTTTGATCATGTGTTGTTCTTGTAGGCAAGGCCAAGCAGCTTTATTTCATACACAAGGCAACTCAATGTGCTTCACACAACACCTAAACACATTTACAAATAAACAGCTAAAGACAAGGACAATGTCGAGAGAACCAAAGCAACTGATTAAAAATTAGAAATAAAAGAATCAACCTCTGCAACACATTTACCACAATAAGATTCAAAAGCAAATTAGAGAAATAAAAAGTAGCTTTCTTACTCATGGTGAAATTGCTTTTCATGCTTAAAATACATTCATCAAAGGTAGAGGAAAATAAAATTAATCTGGATTAAAAAGCGGTTAGCACTTCGGCTTCACAGTGCAGAGGTACCGGGTTCGATTCCAGCTCCGGCCTCCCTGTGTGGAGTTTGCATGTTCTCCCCGGGCCTGCGTGGGTTTTCTCCGGGTGCTCCGGTTTCCTCCCACATTCCAAAAATATGCGTGGCAGGCTGATTGAACACTCTAAATTGTCCCTAGGTGTGAGTGTGAGCGCGAATGGTTGTTCGTTTCTGTGTGCCCTGTGATTGGCTGGCAACCGATTCAGGGTGTCCCCCGCCTACTGCCCGAAGACAGCTGGGATAGGCTCCAGCACCCCGCGACCTTAGTGAGGATCAAGCGGCTCGGAAGATGAATGAATGAATAAAAAACATTTACATTTGGGGCTGAGGTCAATTCTCGTGGCAATTTAGTCCACTTGCTTGCAGCATAACAGCCGAATGCCGCTTCAACCCATTTGCTTTGAACTCTGGGCTCCACCAATTGACCCGAGCCCGCAGACCTCAAAGCCAGACTGAGTTTGTATTCAATTAGCATTTCTTTAATGTATTCAGGACCCAAACCATTCCACTCATTTATGGACCTCTCGCAGAATTTTAAAATCTATTCTACTGCTGACTGGGAGACATGAAGTTTATGCAATCCGTAAATATTATTCCTTTTCTGTTGCATCATGATGGACCGTGATATACAGTGCTGCATTGTACATTTTGAGTGCAAATCTTTAAAATAAACGTATTTAAGAGGATATCTTCCTAACCGCTTGATCCTCACTAGGGTCGCGGGGGGTGCTGGAGCCTATCCCAGCTGTCTCCGGGCAGTAGGCGGGGGACACCCTGAATCGGTTGCCAGCCAATCGCAGGGCACACAGAGACGAACAACCATTCGCACTCACACTCACACCTAGGGACAATTTAGAGTGTTCAATCAGCCTGCCATGCATATTTTTGGAATGTGGGAGGAAACCGGAGCACCCGGAGAAAACCCACGCAGGCCCGGGGAGAACATGCAAACTCCACACAGGGAGGCCGGAGCTGGAATCGAACCCGGTACCTCTGCACTGTGGAGCCCACGTGCTAACCACTGGACTACCGGGCCTATTTAAGAGGATATTTTCACCTTTATTTCTCGATAACAATCAGTTCATCTTTTTTCGACACCACTTAATCATGTGTAGGCTCATGCAGATGGCAGACTCTCCTCCAGCTGAACTAGGGTGAGCACCGGGACACCCTGGACAGATCACCCATCAGTCAACCACATTGGTCGGCACATTGAGACAGTTGACGATCTCCACTCATATTGAAATCACAATTTAGAGTCTACTGTAGTGAACATGGGGCGGCCCGGTAGTCCAGTGGTTAGCACGTCGGCTTCACAGTGCAGAGGTACCGGGTTCGATTCCAGCTCCGGCCTCCCTGTGTGGAGTTTGCATGTTCTCCCCGGGCCTGTGTGGGTTTTCTCCGGGTGCTCCGGTTTCCTCCCACATTCCAAAAATATGCATGGCAGGCTGATTGAACACTCTAAATTGTCCCTAGGTGTGAGTGTGAGTGCGAATGGTTGTTCGTCTCTGTGTGCCCTGCGATTGGCTGGCGACCGATTCAGGGTGTCCCCCGCCTACTGCCCGGAGACAGCTGGGATAGGCTCCAGCACCCCCCGCGACCCTAGTGAGGATCAAGCGGTTAGGAAGATGAATGAATGAATGAATGAATGTAGTGAACATAATATGATTTTGGACTGTGGGAGAAAGTCGGATCACATACAAAATTACAGGTAGAACATTGAAATTGCACATAAAAGCATAAGGGGGGCAGTGTACAAAACCATTCATCCATATATCTTTGTTTTTATTGACCGGTAAATTTATTTATTTTTTACCATGATTTGGGAAACAGAAATAATTTTACAACTTGACTCAGTTGACTTGACTAATTTAAAGGTTGAAGAATTTGCAGACCTTTGTGTTTCATTGAAAAAATATTTATGGCTTGATAGCTGCCAGTGAGATGAGAGGGAAATTGAAGATATGGTACTTGGCTGGCCTCCAACTGGAAATGTTTGGACTCATACATTCTTTCTCTCATGCTTCACCTTGGCCTCAAGAGACCGGATGCATGAGTCTCCTTTGTTTAAAAGTGTGTGCACAGGCTAGATAGTTGACTCTTCTTTGTCCATGCAGTGTATGTCCGTGATTCGTGATATATACTGTGAGAGAGAGAGAGAGAGAGAGAGAGAGAGAGAGAGAGAGAGAGAGAGAGATGTATTTCATTGTATAAAAAAAAATTGACTTGTTACACATATTGCCATGTACATGGATGAATACTTTATCGATGCCGTATTAAAATTGCAACTTGACCTAGACTGAGAATATAAGGCTCCCCAATATATGTTTACTACCATTCCGCGGGTGGTGAACGGCCAGGTTTAGGACGTCATGAAAGGTGGTGTGGCAGCCACACGGGTTAGAGGCTTTTTTTTTTTTTTCGTGGACCAGGCGTCTTAACTTCCGAGTTAGAAAAATAGCCACCGAAATAACATATTCATATTTCATGGTAAATTAAATTGCCATTGTGCCACGGGTCATAATTATACCTATTTATATATATGTTGGAAAGCTGAAAAATAGCATGGTATGGCCCCTTTAATACGATAGCCATTTGTCCCAGAGTTTGGCCAGAAATGTCATAGTCAAAGTCGGCCTTCTGTATATTAATTAAAAATCAGAAGCCACATTTATTTTCAAAATATCATATATAAAACTCCAAACAAATCTGTGTATGCAATGTACTGTAACTTATGAAAATCCATCCATCCATCCATTTTCTGAACCGCTTAATCCTCACTAGGGTCGCGGGGGGTGCTGGAGCCTATCCCAGCTGTCTTCGGGCAGTAGGCGGGGGACACCCTGGATCAGTTGCCAGCCAATCGCAGGGCACACAGAGACGAACAACCATGCGCACTCCCACTCACACCTAGGGACAATTTAGAGCGTCCAATCAGCCTGCTACGCATGTTTTTGGAATGTGGGAGGAAACAGGAGCACCCGGAGAAAACCCACTCAGGCCCGGGAGAACATGCAAACTCCACACAGGGAGGCCGGAGCTGGAATCGAACCCGGTACCTCTGCACTGTGAAGCCGACGTGCTAACCACTGGACTACCGGGCCGCCCACTTATGAAAATAAATATTTTTTAAATTGGACTTTAGCCGATTGTTCAAGCGGTTAAACATTTGGTTTACGATACAACAAAAAAATGCAATACAACCGCACAGTACAATAACTCATCATTTTGGTGCGAATCATGTCGGTATGATGCAGTAAATCGTCACGGACGCTTACGGACATTATTCCGCTCTTCACCACATCGATTGTTCAGTGGGCTGTGATTTTGTGGTGGAATGGTACCGTTCCAGACGTTGGTGCAGGTGCTGCAAAGACAGCTACACGGCTATGGCAAGGTCACATCTACCTTGTGTCAGCCTCTATACAGCCACTACAGTACTGCAAGAAGGGGGGAAAAAAACCACAAAAGGGCAGAATGAATACTCTCCTCCCCACCACTCCAAAAAAAAAATACCCAACAACAACAACATATAAATATATATAGAGAGAAATGAGTTAGGAGGTGAGATTCTTGGATGACTTTGCCCTGCCAGTTTGACAGGGCAAGTTCAGCTTATCAGATTGATGGAGACTGTCTTGCTATGTGGGGGGAGGGAGGTTTTTGGCAGAGAAGTGTCTGTCGACTCCTCCTGATACCTGCCTCCCTGTCTGAGATGATATGGGAGATAATATTGATAATATTAAACGCAATAACTGTGTCTCGAGCTCCCCCCTCCCACTCTCCGTCCCCCGCGGGATAAAAATCAATGTGCCATTCAATGTGATTTATAGCTGAAAATAATGGGTGGGGGCGGTGGGGTATTTGTGTGGGTGTGCGTTCTTGTGCGTGCTTGTGTTTGGATTGTCCTTTTGTTGTTTGTACAGTACGTTGCCGCATAAAGTGATTGCATGGAGAATGATTTGAAAGGTAGACGTCAAACGAGTGAGAATGAGAGCGTCTGTGTATTTGACAATTCCGATTCCAATCTTTCAACTGCTACGTTTATTAATGTTGACGTTGAAGGGTGTGTCTCGTGGTCGTCGGGCCTTTTATGGTGGGTATTGATTGGACACTATTGCTCTTTATCAAGGGTATGTAAGGGTAAACACGGCCTTTGTGCAGTATAAGCGATAAAAAAAAAAAAAACACGGCAGGGGTGAGAAATCAAAATTACATCGTAGATGCAGTCGTTAGACATTTTTCACACATCACACGTTTTTTTTGGGGTAATTGAGAGTGACGAGTGTTTTTCATCCTTTCAACAATGGAAACGTCTTCCGGCCTCACGTTAAGAATTGGGCAGACAAAGCGTCAACAAATGGCTATTAGTTCTGTACTTTGGCACAAAAGAGCAGTGGTTTCGCATGGGGTCGGATAAGAACATTAAAAAGCATGAAGTCCTGAAAGATGCGAGGCGGTGTTGAGTCAGAACGGAAACGCAATGACAAACAAAATGCCAGATGGAAACATCCAAATTTCATATAACCCTTGTCCTGATTGTGTCGCAAGACTTTCTAGAACAAGAAAAGCGTGATCTTTACTCAGATAGTCCGAGGTGCTGTGATGTAACTATTGATCTAATCTCGACTAATCACGAGTTGTGCTAATAGGGAGGGACTCGGCCGTTTGATAAACAGACTGACAACGGCTGCACAGGCAAAGTTCACGTATACACATGCACGGATGAACGCGTTGTATTAACACACACGTTGAGGACTTTCAGGACACGCACACACACACACACACACACACTGGATAGATCCGCGCTGATCTCTTTGATCACTGAGCATGGGGCTGTGTAATCAGCTCGATCAATGGCAGGTATATCAGTGTTGATTAGAACAACACTGGCAGTCTCAGTCTTTGCGAAATGTCACAGGGCAAGAGGGAGATAGCGACAAAAGAGCAAGCCCGGAACAGACCCCCCCCACACCCCCCCCCCCCCACCCTCCCGCTACACCCTCACATTTAGTGGAGGGAACGAGAGAAAAGTGGTGGTGGACAACGATAAAGCCCCCAAAAATGAGATATTGGCAAAATACAAGAGGCAATAATGTAGCCCCAAAATGAGGGGGGTGAAAGCAAGAAGAGCGAAAGCATCATCTCTGATTCTCCAAAGTTGTCGACGGAATGAAAGGACCCCATCTCTGTGTGGCGAGGTGTTGTATTACACAGCTCAGCTAGTCATTTCACAGCAGCCTTTGATCAGCAGACAGGAACAGCCACTGCCCAGACACATTCTCACACAGCGCAAGGACAAAAACGCGTAGCACCCCAGATTAGCTGAATGAATGTCCAGATTTGAATGGCCGCTATTATATGTTCCCGGTTCGATTCCAGCTCCGGCCTCCCTGTGTGGAGTTTGCATGTTCTCCCCGGGCCTGCGTGGGTTTTCTCCGGGTGCTCCGGTTTCCTCCCACATTCCAAAAACATGCATGGCAGGCTGATTGAACACTCTAAATGGTCCCTAGGTATGGTTGTTCGTTTCTGTGTGCCCTGCGATTGGCTGGCAACCGATTCAGGGTGTCCCCCGCCTACTGCCCGAAGACAGCTGGGATAGGCTCCAGCACCCCCCGCGACCCTAGTGAGGATCAAGCGGCTCGGAAAATGAATGAATGAATGAATGAATGAATAATCTGAAATTCGTAGGCATTGCCCTGAACGACTCTGTATGTTTTTTATATCTAGAGCCCAGAACGCAGGACACTCATGGAGACGCTGATGAGGCTGGTGAAGTTGAGGGCGAGCGTCGCCTGGCAGACAGTAGTGGTAAAGAGAAAGAGGAAGGGCAGGAAGAGGATGGGGTGTTGCAGTGGAGCGGACCAGGTGAGTAATGACCCTTCAGAGAACTCACATGCTCATATCATTTTTATTTTGTGTCACCCTTGAGGTCCTTTACAGTAAGCTGGGCCTTCACTGCCGTTCGCGTTGACTCCAATGAAATGTGCAATATTCAAGGCCATCAGCAGAAATTCATGATCAAAATAAAATATGGGGCGGCCCGGTAGTCCAGTGGTTAGCACGTCGGCTTCACAGTGCAGAGGTACCGGGTTCGATTCCAGCTCCGGCCTCCCTGTGTGGAGTTTGCATGTTCTCCCCGGGCCTGCGTGGGTTTTCTCCGGGTGCTCAGGTTTCCTCCCACATTCCAAAAACATGCGTGGCAGGCTGGTTGAACACTCTAAATTGTCCCTAGGTGTGAGTGTGAGCGTGGATGGTTGTTCGTCTCTGTGTGCCCTGCGATTGGCTGGCAACCGATTCAGGGTGTCCCCCGCCTACTGCCCGAAGACAGCTGGGATAGGCTCCAGCACCCCCCGCGACCCTAATGAGAATCAAGCGGTACGGAAGATGAATGAATGAATGAATGAATGAATGAATAAAATACGGTGTCAAGTGTGTTGCCAACCCATGGTGGCACCACCGTCCTTCCCCAAATCCTGACTTGTGCATGAGTTCTGATCGCAGAGAGCCATAAAAAGGATCCTCACCTTCCTACTGGAGTGCACTGAACAAATATGCTGTTCTATTTCTAGTTAATAGAAAAATCATCTCTTTTGTGAATATGTTTGATATATTGACTTTTTCAGAAATCCTGAATCACAACATCTCAAACCCATATTTCCCCAAATTGTGGAGCCTTTTCTCACCCGTTGCGAACTTAAAGTTATTCATCTGCAGCAGTCAGCCACATTCAACCTGCGTGCCTTTGTTACTTTTGATGAAAATATGTCGGCACACGGGGAATGGCAATTTTAATCCGACTTCAATGTACATGTACAATGTTTTCTCATTGCCTCCCCCCACACCCTCCCCCCCTTAATCCTCGTAGTAGTTTGCGATAAATGCAAAATCATGTCTTTGAATCAAAGGCAAAGACATTCGGAAAAACACGAGAGAGCTGAAACGTATGGCGGGGTTCTAAAATGGCCGAAATTTCATGACGTCACCGGCTGATAATTCTCAGGCATTGCAGCAATAATAAAAAAGGTTTTGATTCCGTAATCTTCACAATTTACATATTTTGCACCATAGAGACCCATTATAATTCATATTTTTGAATGCATCGTAAACCTAATGTGTAAACATGCATTTCACGCGATTTTTACTTCAATCGCTTTGTTTTCGCTCGGACAGACGTATGCATGCCACATTGTTGGGTTAAGGTCATTCCAATTGTGCAACTTTTTAGGTGGCGCCAGAGGATCGCAAATGAGTTTGCCTTTTTGCAGGAGGCTTCAAACCGATGCATTTTACATGAACACGTCCGGTCGGGATTGTTAGTAGGGCTTGGTTGGGACCTCCAGACACAATTTTTTTTTTTCCTTTTGCAAAAAATAAAGAATAAAAAATCCCAAAGAACTAATAAAAACTATATATGTATGGATAGCACAGATGCCTCTGAACATTTTAAGTGTTTGAAAAAAAAAAGAATGTTTGTATAACACAATATACATCATTTCCAAAATTGTGAACCGCGTAACTTAGGGGTTTTTTGTTTCGAAGGACCTAAGGGTTAATCATAGTCGTCAGAAATCAATTGAAAAAAAAAAACCATGGAACGTTTTCCCATAGATCTGGACAGGTCCTCGATTGTGTCAGCGTCTTCCAATGTCCTTTGTGTTGTCCTACCTTTTCCCTTCTGGAGATGTGAATATGACAGGCCAGGGATGCAAATGTATTCAACTCAAAAACAACAACAACAACAACACAAAACGGACACACATACAGCGAGAATGCGATAACAAGAAAAATACCTTTCTTATCGAGCTTTGTTTATTTTGCTATTTCTTTTGTCTCCAATGAGTTAAACGGTGCACAGAGATTAGCGCGACATCTCTCACGAGTTCCTTTTCAAGCTGTGGTCATTTTATGTGTTTGCTTGTTTGAGCATGTGCCGTGTGTGTGTGTGTGTGTGTGTGTGTTTTTTAATTCCTCCAGTGGGGAGGAGAGGATGTGTTCATTATCGTCCTGTCCCAGATTTGTCCCTTTAACAGTAATTGGAGCGATATTAATTGCTGCGTGGTGGCTGGTTGATGGTAGCACCAAGATGCTGTTCTGATATGGTCCTTCGTGTTTTTTTTTAAGCCGCCCCCCCAACCCCCACCCCACCGCACTCCTCCACACAAACTAACTGGCGGCTGAGCGAGGTTGGGGGAGAGAAAGGGAGAGAGATAGCCCCTCTATCAGCTCCGGAGCAGGCGCTGTCTTTATCAGGAGCACGATTGGCAAAAAGGAAACTTTGACCAGTCTGAATTTTTCTCTTATCGTCGAGCCTCCCCTTTCCTCCGTGGCTCCCTTCCTCCATCCATCCACCTTCTCCTCCTCCGGTCTCTCCATCACACAGGCGAGCTAACAAGTCTGCTAACCGTCTGCCACCTCCTTCTCTCCTCTCCAAGACCAATACGATACATCGCTCACCGCTTTTCTTCGCTTTTCTCTCATTGTGGAGGAGCGCCACCAGCCAATGTACTCTTGTCCATACAAAATGCTCATCATGTATCAGACACTTCCCAGAAGCGCATTAGAGAGAAAGTGTGTATTGGCTAGAATGGAAGTAAACAGGGTTTTATCTCTTTTGGGAGTGTTGGCATTCCACTCGTTTCTCACTCTTGTTGATTGTAGACACTGGCTTTGGGGACGAGAAGTTCCTAGTGTTTAAATCTTTTGGGGTTTTGCCGTTTACTTTGTGCCAAGTTGTTCAAGAGTGTCAACTTGAACCACCTTTAACACTTTGTCACAATGTTTGGAGCTGTGTTAACTTATTAATATCAACTTGGGGGAACATTCATTCATTCATCTTCCTAACCTCTTGATCCTCACTAGGGTCGCGGGGGGTGCTGGAGCCTATCCCAGCTGTCTCCGGGCAGTAGGCGGGGGGGACACCCTGAATCGGTTGCCAGCCAATCGCAGGGCACACAGAGACGAACAACCATCCACGCTCACACTCACACCTAGGGACAATTTAGAGTGTTCAATCAGCCTGTCATGCATATTTTTGGAATGTGGGAGGAAACCGGAGCACCCGGAGAAAACCCACGCAGGCCCGGGGAGAACATGCAAACTCCACACAGGGAGGCCGGAGCTGGAATCGAACCCGGTACCTCTGCACTGTGAAGCCGACGTGCTAACCACTGGACTACCGGGCCGCCTTAGGTTTGGAGCTGTGTTAACTTATTAATATCAACTGGGGGGAACATTTTAGGCGTGACCCCAAACTCTAGTGTGGACACTGATTGCCCTTTGATTTGACCTTGCAGCTATTTTGAAATAATGGAAATGGAGTTCTTGCCATATTTTAACATTTTATTTAACAGTGATAAGAAATGTGCGATTTCAGAAGCACTCCACTTTTGATGTTCCTCATAAAGGCGCAGAACTTGACTATGAAGAGCCAACTCACGGAGAACAAATGGCCGATGACTGAAATCACCGTGTCTATGTAAAGGCAACTAATAATGAAGTTTATCCACTACTGCCTTCCAATGCACTGAAATGGAATCCAAATCGGATTGCATTTTCATTGGCTGAGGTTTTCATTATTTCCTGCAAGATCAGCTGGAAACTTGTTGAATGCGGCCTCGAACTACAGCTACCAGGGATTTTATTCTTAAAAGATAGTTGTTTTTCCTCATTCTCTTTTTTTTTTTAAATCTCTTTCAATGTTCTTTTCCTTTTTGGACACTGCCACACCATTTTCTTGCATCCACCTACACTTTGTATATTTGCCCACGGTTTTGGTGCATCAGTTCTGTTTAATTTGAATTGCTAGGATTTGTTAAATAGCAATCTGCCCTTATATTGCGACCGCATAGTCTCTTAATTTATTTAAATAAGGATTTTTCTTCCACGACCAATGATCTGTCAAAATAGAATAAACTAATTTCGAAGGATTTATGTTCTATATTGTTACATTCAAGTATTATTTAATCACTAGACCTTTTTCATTCGATATATTTGGTGCAGTCGTCCGTGGTTGGCTGAAATGCGGATGTTAACTTTCACTGGCGGTCAACGCTTTTCTCTTCATTATTATTCACAGCGGAGTGAGAAACGAGACAATGACTTTGTGGCCTCTGCCGATATAAGAAAAGACATAAATTAAAGTAGTGATTATTCGGAATGGATTAGTGAGTCCAGTACATTTCAGTTCTCGGATGTGTACTCTATTTTGAAACAATCAAGATGACATCTGCTTGCTGCAGCAGTGTGTATACGCGGGGTTGTGTGTGTGTGTGTGTGTGTGTGTGTGTGTGTGTGTGTGTGTGTGTGTGTGTGTGTGTGTGTGTGTGTGTGCGTGCGTGTGTGTGTGTTCTTTTGTCATTTTGATCGAGCAATGGCAGTAAGGTGCCTTAAGAAAGGTCTAGGTGGGAGCTGCTTCCTATCAGGGACGACATGATTTGCTAAAGCTCCCATTTTTTAATCTCTAGTTTGTCCATATTGCATGATATGCAAAATAAATTATAAAGTGAAGAAAAAAAAATCTTTGAATGACCTTGCAGGCTTGAAGGTTCGATATTTTCTCCCCTCGCAGCTTTAACTTCTTGATATGCAAATGGTGTCACAGTAATCCCTTGTCATTTGCTAGCTGGCTGCCTGGCAGTCTCCCTGCATACTTGCCTTATAACTCCATTGTCAGTGGCCAAAGAGATTCTCCATCTAAATTGTGCAAGTGCCTTATGTCCAATTGCAAGGACAACACAGCATGAATGGATATACGGTGCGATGAATGATCAAATTCGCAAGCTCTTTAAAAAAGAAGAAGATAACCTTGATGTCTACAGTACAACCCTTGAGGTTAAACCCGTATTCAATGTAAAAAATGTTTTGGCAAATATACAGTAAAATCCTGACAGCTGCAGTTGCCAGAATTGTACCGGGGGGGGGGGGGGGGGTAAAATATGAAGGAACAATCAAAAATTAAAGTAGAGATTTTTTTTTAAGACTGAAAGTCATGTTTAAAAAAAACAACTAACATTGCACTTTTTTATATAGCAATTAACTGCAGAAAATCCATACCTTTTTACAGTTGGTTTCTGTTAAAAAAAAAAAGTCTAATTATTGTAGCCACAGTGAAGTCATGTACTTCCCATGCTTGTTAATGGTGGCACAGTCAAACTTCGGTTTTCGAACATCACTGTTATCAACCAAATCGGATTTCGACCCGAAAATTCGAGATGTTTACGTCTCGGATTACGACCGAAAACCGGTTTTCGACCAAACTGAGCAAACCCGAATACGCCACTCGACTCCTCTCGGCTTCCTTACACGAGGAAGTGACATAACATTCATTGTGAGCTGACGTGTTTGATGTGATTAACGCAAAACTGACAGTTTTTTTTTTCTGCATAGTGCATTAGCTCCTAATCATGGGCTAATAAAATAGTTTAGGATATCGAACAAATCGCTTTTCGAACAGCCTTCTGGAACAGATTATGGTCAAAAACCGAGGTATAACTGTATATAAGTATTACCGTATTTTCCAGATTATAAATCGCTCCAGAGTATAAATCACATCAGTATAATATCACTTGAGTATAAGTCGTATTTTGAGGGGGAAATCTATTTGATAAAATCCATCACCAAGAACAGACATGCCATCTTGAAAGGCAATTTGAAATTAAAAATAAAATACAAAACAGGCTGAATAAATGTATGATATGCTAACGTTACATGATGCATAAACTACGAACTGAGAACGTGCCTGGCATGTTCACGTAATATTTTAAGAGTTATTCAGATAACATAAAGAACATGCTAACAAGTTTACCAAACCATGAGTGTCAGTCCAAATCACTAAATCCAATGAAACCTTCATCCTCTCTGTCACTGTTAAACAACTCCGCAGGTAGAAGATGCATCTGCAATTGCAGAATGCTGAGCGTTAATAACTTCCGTTGATGCAGGTCACGTGCCACCGTAGGTTAAAGATTTACCTGCTTTATTTTATTTTATTTTTTAAAGTATTTTATTATTATATCTTCCATCTTCCTAACCGCTTGATCCTCACTAGGGTCGCGGGGGGTGCTGGAGCCCATCCCAGCCGTCTTCGGGCAGTAGGCGGGGGACACCCTGAATTGGTTGCCAGCCAATCGCAGGGCACACAGAAACGGACAACCATTCGCACTCACACTCGCACCTAGGGACAATTTAGAGTGTTCAATCAGCCTGCCATGCATATTTTTGGAATGTGGGTGGAAACCGGAGCACCCGGAGAAAACCCACGCAGGCCCGGGGAGAACATGCAAACTCCACACAGGGAGGCCGGAGCTGGAATCGAACCCGGTACCTCTGCACTGTGAAGCCGACGTGCTAACCACTGGACTACCGGGCCGCCCTTATTATTATTATATATTATATTAAATACTTTTTGTGAAAATGGGACTGATGGGATGATTAGGGTGCAGTGTACATTAACACAAGAAAATATATTACTGACATGCATAAAGACACACAAATGGTTGTTTGATTTCCCCTCTAAACCCCTCGCGATCGACTTGCGACCAGTCCGCGATCTACTGGTCAATCGTGATCGACGTAACGGGCACCCCTGTTTTAGGCGATACTATGCTCACAACAGATTTACCGGTACTTTGTGGTATATTTTCACACTTGATGGATGGGAAGATACTCCACCCACCCATTTATTTATATCCATTCCTGCACAAGCAATTGCCAAATACATTTTCTATAGTGTTTCCCCTTTACAGGGACAGGTGAGATGAAGGTGAGGGAGCACGACCCTTATAGAGACCGTGAAGAATAAAGAATATGGAGTTGAGAGCACAGAGATAATGAGGGGTGAAAATGGGTGAGGGATGAAGGATCAATGAGAGGCACAGATGAGGGGTGAGAGATTTAAGAGGGCCAATTCAGATAGTCAAATTAGAGGTGAACAATGGGAAGTGGCTCGGGTTAAGAGTTGGAAGGCTGAGGGAGATAGCATTTGTCTTGCTGCCCAAGTAACTTAAGCATCACATTTCAGCTTGGCTCTCAATTTAAGATTCTCTCTTATCATAGCCATCATCGAAGTGTTATGTTTTAGTATGTAGGAGGATCTTTGGAATTAAAAGATGGAGGAACATTGTCACCTTTTGGGGACGCGGGGGAGATTTTTTCAAGAGTCAAGAGTAGAAATTTTAAGATTGGATTATGGCAGTGGAATGTTGGACAACATTGTAATCTGTGTAAAAAGACATCTTTGAAGGAATGAAAGTAATTATTTTTATTCTAAAGTCCCTGTTTGTAATTTCATTTAAATTCTTCAACGGGTTGTCGTGGAAGGATTGAAACGGCAAAGGACTGGAAAGTAGTTAGCGTCGTGACAGAATAACCGTGAGCTGACCCACATCCATCCATCTCTTGCAAACGTGGAGTTGACTGTGCTCCAACGCTGTCTCCTTGCACCATATCTCCAGCCAGCAGATCCCCTTGCATCTCAGGGGAAAAGTGCCCCTCTGCGGGCTGTCAATTTCAGATGTCATTCAAAATGGCAGGGGATGGTGATTGGCTGTCACATGGCCAGAGGGCTTGTCTTGCCAGTGTGGGTCACACTTGACAGAGATTGTGAAGGCAAAATTCTTGCTACCGGTAAGCTAACCCTGAAAGAAAGAAAGAGTCACAATGCCGATTGAAGTCACTTGAAATTGACTCAAGTTCACTTCAAAATACAAATCGACGGAAATTAACAAGGTACCCGTCAACAAGTTCAGAAGTCTTGTTCAGTTAGCAAACTAGTTTGAATGTAGAGATCGCCTCAAAAGGTTGCCAGGAATATTGACAGTAAAATATCAATATACGCGGCCCGGTAGTCCAGTGGTTAGCACGTGGGCTTCACAGTGCAGAGGTACCGAGTTCAATTCCAGCTGCGGCCTCCCTGTGTGGAGTTTGCATGTTCTCCCCGGGCCTGTGTGGGTTTTCTCCGGGTGCTCCGGTTTCCTCCCACATTCCAAAAAATATGCATGGCAGGCTGATTGAACACTCTAAATTGTCCCTAGGTGTGAGTGTGAGTGCGAATGGTTGATCGTCTCTGTGTGCCCTGCGACTGGCTGGCAACCGATTCAGGGTGTCCCCCGCCTACTGCCCGGAGACAGCTGGGATAGGCTCCAGCACCCCCCGCGACCCTAGTGAGGATCAAGCGGTTAGGAAAATGAATGAATGAATCAATATACGCTGATGATACAGGCTTCCTTTTTCGTATCTGTGTATATGCAATCTGTGTTTAAGATTAATTGAGATGAATGTGAAATTGGGATTAGCGGTCTAAAGGTAGAAATTGTCAAATGGAGTCCAGTATAATGATTATGAATGTGTTGCTGAAGCTCCAAGTCTTGTGTCAGTCACGAGAGGGCACCATGAAGAATTATACACTAGTGTACTTTTGGACTAAAAAAATATTTTTAAAAACTTTTATATTATTATTATTAACTTACATATTATATAAACACGTCCTGCCTATTTCTTGCATGCAGAAGTTTTGTTTGAAAAGTCTTTATTTGTTAAGGAAATTATTGTCGTCCTGGTGGGTTTTTTTCTTTCCGGTTCTGTAAACCAGACAAAAGAGGATATTTTATACCAAATTATTTTGTTTAACTCCAATTTCCTAATTGATGGAATATTTTTTTTTTGTGTTGGGAAAAACTTGTGGACCAATGTGTTACTTTTTGTGAAGAATTTAGACCCAGTTTGTTCAACCCCTTCATTCATGCATGCCATTAATTGCAACAGTAGGAAAATATTGTAATTGTCATCCACTTATCCGAGGCTCAAAATTGTTCAAATGTTTGAAAACAAATGGTACAATATCAGGCTTTAATCCGTTTGGGATGGCCCCATCCAATGCATGCAGGCGGTGGGAACACATACTGTATTTGATTGACCTTTAACCTGGGTTATTGAAGTTAATTTATAATGCCACTGTAGACCTAAAACACAGATATAATCTTATTAAAGTTGTATGTCATTTTTCTGCGCTCAAGGAAAATAATAAATATTTAGAGATTCCCCATAGTTGAGTCTAATGAATGTTGTTTTTATTTCGCTGAGTCGGAGTCCTTGACATCTTGTTTTGGCCTTCTTATGTTGTGTCCTCCTTTTGGATGGATGTTGAAAACATGTTGAGGGAAACGGGGTTTAATCCGAAAACTACTGACAGCTTCTGTGATGTTTGAGGACTTGCATTCATGTAACGTGTTCATTGCACTATTTGGGAAAAGCGTTTATTTTTAAAGATGTTCACATGTCACATAAATATGTATTTTTTAAAAAAGTTAAATGAGGCGAGATAGAACAATGGAGCGATACATGGTTGAAAGAAACAATGACATTAAAAAGGATTGAAGAAAATGGGAGGATTTAAAGAAAGGTTTGGGTCTGGACAAAGACTGAGAGACTTTAAAGGTCAGGTGTGAAGTAAACCTGGCCAACCATGTTTTGTGTAATATTGAGGGCTAAAACTCTGTCAAGCATACGATCATTCGCTTTTTAAACGCAACTCACCCAGGTTCCTAGTTAAACTCAGAGCAACGCGCGTGACAACAAAAATGCTTTTCTCAGCAATCTTCGGCGAGCGACGCTATTTACACGACACCGAGCTGCCGGTCAGTCTTTTGTTGTAACATGTTCATGTTGCATTCCCCAGCAAAAAAATTGGCGTAAAAATATGTAGTCAGGTTGCCATCAATATTATTCATTATCCTCAGTATCATTTTTGTCCGGTGTTAGTTTCATAAGTCTGCGTGAACCAGGAAAAAAGCAACACCTTATTGTCAGTGGTTCACTTTCACACCATTTTCTGTCATTCATCATTTGAAGTCATTTCAGTGATCATTGTGGGGGTTTCTTTCTTTCTTGAATGAGTCATTAGCCGACCAACAATTTAACTCTGTGTGTGTATCTGTGTATGCCGATTTCTGTTGGTGGGTATGAACTTTTATTTTTTTTTTTGTACTGTAACCCAGCTATTGCCATCAGTGCCGTTCGACTGCATTTCCATGATCAGCTGCAGAGAAAATTAAAGATTGATCGTTGTTTGATCAAATATATGTTTCTTTTTTGTATGTGCTCTGGATATCTGGGTCTAAAGCACTGTCGTACTGCCATGAGAACTTGTGCACAAGACGCCTGAGTGGATTTATCGCAATTTCTCATCGCCAATGTTCTTGTTTTCCAACTAGTTGAGACTAAAGAGAGCACAGCTGCTCCTTGGAGCCAAGTAGTCATCTGCAGGCAGCGCATCCATTTGTTTGGCCCCAGGTGGTATTTAGGCCTTGAACAAATGTCAAGAATACATTGGGGTCAATGCGTCGTGGGGTATTTGAGGATGCCTTTCACCCTCCTGTGAACGTAACATTATATGACGACATTGCAATTATTCAATTCAATATCTTTTTGTCAATTAGATCAGAATAAAATTGAGGGAGGCACTTGTCCTCAGTAGGCTCAGGGGTGAGCTGTTGCCTATCCCAGCTGACTTTGGATGAGAGGCGGGGGTACTCCGGACTGGTCGCCAGCCATGTGAAATGTTCTACTACGATTGGACTTACTTTTTATTCAGTTGAAACCGAAAAATGTACAGGTGGGCTTGTCGGACCATCACGAGCCATGTTGTGGTAGCCCTGCCCAAACCGGCACCGGCACTGTCTAATAAGAATATAATATGGTCACTTTCAATGATCATCTCATAAGATAAGATAAGAACACCTTTATTAGTCTCGCAATGGAGAAATTCCCGATTCACAGCAGCAAAGTTATGAAAGGAAGAAGTGCAACAACAAAATATAGGAGCTGCTGGAAAGGCAGCCACTCAGGCGGCGCCATTTTGAAGTCAAAATAACAAAAATGACACAACACAACACATAGGACACAGACTGTCGTGCAATCTTCACCACTTTTCTGCATACACTTGGCTGTCTGAAGCAGTTATAGATGAAAGAGGAGAGGATCAAAGTGTCTTTTCACCAGTGGATCAAAGACGTCATGCTGGAATGTGCACACGTCTGCTACAAGCTAAGTTTTGAAAGCAAACACGAAGCTGTAGCGATCATTGACAAAAAAAGAGTTGGCTCACATCTCCTGTCCCATGTAAATCCACTTCAATTCCAAGCCGCGACTCCCAGTTCGGCTTGGAATTCAGTTCTCCCATCGGCGCTCCACGCTAACGCTCGTTTCTTCTCATCGTCGGCTCCTCAAGCCTTACATCCATCTGGCCGCAGACCGTTCAACAGCACCGATCTCTCCACTGAACAAAGTGGGGCTGTGAAAAATGCTGCCCATAACAGGCGCAAGACACAAGCTCCCCGGGACTGTCCAGAGACGACAGTCAAATGGCGCCGACATTCCTCCAGTCAAAAACAGTGCTGGTATACCCATGCTGCCGAGAAGGCGCAACCACCAAGCACAGAGTCTCCTCCTTGATGAATGTTGTGGCCAAAAAATGCTGAAAAAGGTCCACATCAGGTCCACATGACGTAACAACAAACACAAAGTGACAAAACAAACCGAAAAACAACAAAAAAAGCAAGGCTCATGAGAGCACTTGCCGACGGCTGCCTACTCGGGCACCATCTTGACCTCAAAGATACTTACTTACATACTTAGTATCTTTATATATTGCAGTGTAAAATCAAACTGAATTTTGAACATTTGACATTTTCTGGTCATCTTCTTCAAGTCATTCCTCATGGAAGGGTTTAACCTGATGCACAAACAAATACAAACAATCCATGCCGATTGATCAGTTGACGTAGACAGAACTCAAAATATAGAATATTAGAAAAGCAAAAACATGTTGATGATTTTGTTGTACCGGCCTTGGTCGAGAAAGCATAAGTGAATTTAGGGTGACCACGGTTAATGTAGAACCCTGCCATGAGTCTTCCTGGTTAGCGATCAGTTCTGGTCATTGCAAATGTTAAATATACGATCTGATCTGAGCACTCTAAGGAGCACTCGGCTGCAGCCTTTGTCTTCCCTCGCCTTTCCTGATTTGACTGAAAAACGGTCCCCTCTCTCTCACCTACATCTCCTCTCTCTGGCCTCTCTGTGAGGTGTCACTCACATCGTCCTTTCCTGAAACATGATGTGCTCGTCGTCTTGGACATTTCTCAGTTGCGTACGGCATCCACACAGCTTGGAGGGTGTTTGCGGCCAGACAGCACATTGGCAGGCCGATTCCCAGTTCATCACATTTTTTTGGCTTGAACCGCAGCCTCTCCTCTGAAAACAAATCCCTGACATATATGCCTTATGTCACAACGGCACTCGACTGTGGGTCTTAAGATTAACCCATTCAGGGACAGCGGTTACTACAGAGGACAGCTAACCATGTTATCAGGTTACAGGGTGCATGAAAGGGTGAACAGGTGAAGATGCTCTTTATAAATATTATGCTCGTGCAACATTATTTATTTCTTTTATATTTAGTCGTGTTGGCGGCCCGGTAGTCCAGTGGTCAGCACGTTGGCTTCACAGTGCAGAGGTACCGGGTTCGATTCCAGCTCCGGCCTCCCTGTGTGGAGTTTGCATGTTCTCCCCGGGCTTGCGTGGGTTTTCTCCGGGTGCTCCGGTTTCCTCCCACATTCCCAAAACATGCGTGGCAGGCTGATTGAACGCTCTAAATTGTCCCTAGGTGTGAGTGTGAGTGCGAATGGTTGTTCGTTTCTGTGTGCCCTGCGATTGGCTGGCAACCGATTCGGGGTGTCCCCCGCCTACTGCCCGAAGACAGCTGGGATAGGCTCCAGTACCCCCCGCGACCCAAGTGAGGATCAAGCGGCTCGGAAGATGAATGAATGAATATTTAGTCGTTCGGAAAAAAAGTAGCCGTTATGTTCCGTCATTGTAACGTTGATAAAACTAAATATAAAAGGGAATCAATCAATGAATGATCAAAGCACTTGAGGCAGGACTATGTACGAGACTGATGTGATGGATGAAACAAAAAAAAAAGTGTTTAAGTGATTTCAAATAAAACTCAATTTTGACCATATTTACAATTCCAGAATAATAACTCGCTTTTAGAATTTGGAGCGACACACAAAAGCGGGTCTGGGAACAATTGAGCGGCAAAGCAACTTGATGAATTTTTCATGTCTATATCTTGTTCGAATGTACCTTCTTCTTTTCCAGTATATTACTTTTGTAGGCTGTGCACAAAATCATTCAACATCTACAGAGGGGCTCCAGGGCAAACAAAAGGTTGCGACCTGCTGCTCTCTATGAAGCGATCCTGACTGGGCTGATGCCTTCAAAGTATAATTGCAAGAATCATCCAAACTCTCAAATCTTCTCCACTTCAAAATCAAAAACTTCTGAGTTACCATTAAAGCAGTCACGGCTTTTGTCCCACACTATCTGAGAACTCTTTCTAGTTATGGACACTGTCTGTCTTTAAGGGTCCCTTCTCATGTTGTCTTCGTTTGTTCTCCCTTCCCTTTCTGGTCGCTCCCGTTTAATCGGTGAACCTCCAAATGACCCTGAGCATGTCGAGCGAGTCTGTCACTCTTTAACTTTTCGATGTTTCCTTTCCTGACCACTGCCGATACTGGTTTGATTGAAACATCCTATTTCATTGAGTGCCAGAAGGATTTTTTTAAAGAAGGCATGAATTAATTATCAGAGTCACATACCATACAATTAATTTTCTGGCTTTGCCTCAATCTCCCCCCCCCCCCCCCATTCTGTCTGCGCTTGGAGAATGTCAAGTAACGTTTTCTAATTAATTTACGTGATTATCAGAGATAGTTTCTGGAAGGTCTTCACTTTCAATTTGTGACAGGCTACAGCTGAACAAAAAAGGAAGAGCTAATGGAAATGGAGGCCAGCGTGTGATTTAGCGACTGGCTGAGCTCCTAAAACACATGCTTGGATGGACTTACATTGTCTTGATTGCTCTGATTCAAACTTTCACAGCTGATATACTTTTCACTCAAGTAACAACAAGATTTGCACTGCTCGAAACATCCTATTTAGCATTTCCCACCCTGTAACAATGACTGACTCATTATGAATGGGTTTGAGGAAGGAAGGCTCAAAGACAACATCAATGACTCAAAGGTAGCAACTCGGAAAAGTGGACTTTTAAGCTGGGCATTCAGGCTGCAAATTACGGGCATCCATTCTCTGCTAGCGAGCAAGATGGATACCTTAGGGCGGCAGGTGGGCTACACCCAGCCGCTAGTCAATTGCATGACATTTAGAAAACCATTCACATCGATGGGCGATTGATATTTTTCAGTTTAAGACGCATCATTTTGCAATGTAGGTGGAGTCTAGAGTACCTAAGAAATCCCTCGCAAGCTCAGAGAGAGCTTGCAAACTACACACACAGAGAGCTTTCTATGTACTGTCAAACCCGGATCTATTCATTGTCAAGTCAAGTCAAGTCAACAGTATTTATAGAGCACTTTCAAACAGCCATCGCTGCATACAAAGTGCTGTACATGGAGCGATTTAACATACTTAGTATGTTATTACCGGAGCACCCGGAGGAAACCCACACAGTTTCACGCCATTAGGGCGGCCCGGTAGTCCAGTGGTTAGCACGTCGGCTTCACAGTGCAGAGGTGCCGGGTTCGATTCCAGCTCCGGCCTCCCTGTGTGGAGTTTGCATGTTCTCCCCGGGCCTGCGTGGGTTTTCTCCGGGTGCTCCGGTTTCCTCCCACATTCCAAAAATATGCATGGCAGGCTGATTGAACACTCTAAATTGTCACTAGGTGTGAGTGTGAGCGTGGATGGTTGTTCGTCTCTGTGTGCCCTGTGATTGGTTGGCAACCGGTTCAGGGTGTCCCACGCCTACTGCCCGGAGACGGCTGGGATGGGCTCCAGCACCCCCCGCGACCCTAGTGAGGATCAAGCGGTTAGGAAGATGAATGTATTGTATTGTATTGTAAAAAAAAAAAAAAAAAAAACAGGTTACCATTAATCAGTTTGAACACAATTCCACCCCCCCTTTTTTTTCCTGGTGAATGTCAATGTTCTTTGTGTTTGTTTGTTTGGAGAAGGTGGATGTGGGAGAAACTGTTTTCATCTCATCAGCAGCAGCAACGCAACTTTACCTGTGTCTGCACTTCCTTCCTCTTCTGAATAAAAATGGTTTTAGTCCCCCCCCCCCCCCCCCCGCCCTTTCATTTTATCTTTCTTTGCATATTTGTGCATTTGCATGTTTGCTTCTTGCTCTTTTCTGGTAGTGTATGTATTTTGCAGATAAAAGTTCAGCAGTGCAGTTAAGAGAAATTAGTTGGGTAAACAGTGGTAAATGTCAATGATAAAGTTCTGTTGAAGCTCATCTGATTAGCGAGACAACGCAGGTGTCTTATCTTGACTGTGCAACAGAGGGTAAAATGAAAATGATTGCGTGGTCCGGCAGCAGTAGATGCCTATCCCAGAAATACGTATCTGCCAACTGAGCTCATCCTGCTGGACTCTCGGGTGCGACGTGGAAGATCATTGTGAGAGAGTAACAAGGAGAAAATGAAAAGCAATCAGACCTCTCTTCTTGTTCGGATGAGGCCCTTTATCGAACAAACTGGCCGCGAGAGTTGTAAAATGAACACTCTTTGAATACTCTTACGAGCTATAAAAGCCTATCGCCCAATCGGCCGCGTTTAGCACTGAATAGCTAGCGCACAGACTTACGGCAAAGGGCCAACTGTGAAAAGTGGAGAAAGAAAATGCGAGAGCCACGGAACGAGTGTGGACGTGTATGAAGCTTTGGTTTTTATACATATCGAGAGCTATCTAGAGTTCCTCAAAACTGGGAATGGACTGTCCAGTCCAGGACAAACTGACAGTAGCGGGTAGATAGAACGCCATTTCTTTTATTCCTGACTTTGTTAGTTGCGCCTTTCTTCGTATCATGATTGTAAGACGAGGAGAGCGAGAGGGACGGGATTTGCCTGTGAAAATCAACCTAGTTTAAGCCAAAACTATTAGTGTGGGGTCGGAGTTGCACCTTGATAAAGATTTCCTGTTGTACTATGTCAAAAAATCAATAGCTCTGCTCTGATCTTCTCATTTGATATCACCAATAGTTCTTCTTAGTCAATTAGGTGCAATAGAGGAAAGCATCAGCGTGGGGTTCCTCCTTTCTGATACTTATTCGTAAGCCGTCATTTAGGAAAGATGCTTATTGGTTGACTGCGTCAGGAACTCATGCAAAGCCTTTTTGCGGCATCATCTTTTTGTTCATCTGCACTTGACAGTTAAAACAAGGTCTAAGCGTTTTGCATAATATTTGATGTAAGAGATGAAAATAATTGTGAATATAAGAACATTCCCAATTTACTTTTACTGGAACATGCTTCAGAAGAAAACGAAATGTACATTGACGGGCTTCTTAAAGAGAATGGTTTTCTCTTTTTTGCTGGCCCGTCATTCGCCGGCGGCGTTATCATCAGTCAGACATGGTTTCAAGCCGAAGCAGACGGTAAACGTCACTCTGTCATCGTTATTTTCAACCCGCTTCATAGTCTCTAAATAACAGTTTGAGGCCACTGTTATAGGATCGACAGAGCTTCTCCATTTTCTACGACTGCTACTGACTAGTTACGACTTCACACGCATTCGCAGCTCAAGCAGTGTATCTTCTCAAACCTCACCTGCCTGTGCCTGTGCCTTTCTTTATTCTCATGCCACGTACCGAGAAAACTAAAACACATATATTCCATAGTATTTGCAGTCAAACTTTACAATCATCCCTTTGACTCAAACATTCAATCAATAATCAGTAACCCAGTAGTAGATAAATCCAAGATAATAAAAATCAGTCACAGGGCATAACACGACTCTCGCTCGATCTCGCTCTCTCCCTCTGTTTTGGCACCCACATTCATTATTATTGTGATTAAAATAGTGACAAAAGTAACGCAAAGCACAGGTGCTCAGGAAGTCCACTCAAAGTCCCATCATCCCCTTTTCTAGAATCTCTTTCACACAATGTCAGTGTCTCCCGCTCTCTTCCAACTGTCAAATCACAGTTAATTGTGTTACTCGTTTTAATTAATAGTCGACTGTTTTTTTTTTTTTTTTTGTATTGGCTCATCACAGAGACCTGGATGCTATTGTGGAAGCTGGAGCATCCATATTGATCACACCACACGTCTGTGTGTGCGCGCGTGTGTGTAAGTGTGTGTGTATGTGTGTGTGTGTGTTCGCGCGCGAGACAATGGCAGTGTGGTTTATATTGTCGCAGAGCTGGTTAGTATTGATAACAAGCTCTGTGCTGCCTTGTGTTTTGTTTTTGTTTTTTTTGAATGGGTCATCAAGCACTGACAGAGAAAAGGTGTGTGAGATGCACACACACGCACACTCACAATTTGTGTACCGTTTCCAGGGATAGTATCATACAGTGCAGTGAGAGTAGCATGCAGTCATATTGATAAGGCCTGTCAGGCTACTGCTCAGGTCTATGGCGAGCAAGGGGGGTAATTAAAAGGGCTTAAGATTGTTGTAGGCCTCATGGTAACCCAGAGAGTACGTACAGTAAACCTGTTGAGATTAGCAAGAGGTAGTAATTAGTGAAGTTGTTATAACCATCACAATGTAAGGCTTTTATAAAGCGCACCACCATGACAGAGAAACGTTCCTTTAATTAACCCACTTGATTCCATCATTTGCATTTATTTATACACTATGTATTGCCTGGGCGGCCCGGTAGTCCAGTGGTTAGCACGTCGGCTTCACAGTGCAGAGGTACCGGGTTCGATTCCAGCTCGGGCCTCCCTGTGTGGAGTTTGCATGTTCTCCCCGGGCCTGCGTGGGTTTTCTCCGGGTGCTCCGGTTTCCTCCCACATTCCAAAAACATGTGTGGCAGGCTGATTGGACGCTCTAAATTGTCCCTCGGTGTGAGTGTGAGCGTGGATGGTTATTCGTCTCTGTGTGCCCTGCGATTGGTTGGCAACTGATTCAGGGTGTCCCCCGCCTACTGCCCCAAGACGGCTGGGATAGGCTCCAGCACCCCCCGCGACCCTAGTGAGATCAAGCGGTTCGGAAAATGGATGGATGTATTGCCTTGTGTTCTCGTTAGCTGAAAAATGACAATCATTCATTCACATGAAATACAGAAAAGTATTCTGCAAGATTGCAGTCTTTTGTTGGGCTTTGTTGCAGCCAATGCATGCAGCTATAAACAAATAGAAATGTATCATCGGGTTGAATGGAATTGACTGGTCATGTTGCACCGTGTTCATTATTTTCTGTTTTTCTTTTCTTACCGCTGTCAAAATTTACCTTATGAAGTAACGGGAGTTGAGGGGTCATGTAGCATGTTATTGTTGAAAATATACCAAAATAGAAAACATGCCTTATGGCACATTTACTGATTCTTGAGGCAATCAAATTGGAGAAATAATTAATAAGTGTCGATAAGGTTGGTATGTTAAGTGTTAATATGCACACAGTTTTTTTCATTCCTTTTGTCAGCAACTTATTTGTTTCATTTGTCAACTGTTGAGTGGCAATTTTTCAAGAAGTGAATGGATTTTAGCTTTTGTGTTTTTTCCTCCTGCTCTGATTGGTTAGTAAAGTCTGGGGGTCGGTGAGACTGTGCACTGGGTTGGATGGAGGAGGTGGAAAAAGGCAGAGACAACATTGATTTTTTTTTTCCTTGGTTAAGATTGCACGACTGTCTGTGTCTTATGTGTTGTCTTGTACTATTTGTCATTTTATGTTAACTTTTCTTTTGATGGTGGCACGGGCACCCACAGCGGCTCCTCTCTCTCCTGAGGAAAGACATTTCATCGGTGCTGTACCTTGCACATGTAGCACATTTGACAATAAAGTTGACATGAACGTGAACATTTCAGCACAAAGAGATGTTCATCATTTTTGATGACGCGTGGCCAACATTGATGGTGTTTGCAAAGCAATTGTTGTCAGCTAGTTTTATTTTGATAGATATTGTTGGAATAACAAAGTCTTGTCTGTCTGTCGGTAGGCATCATTTAAAGTTGACATTTTCAACGCTTCTGTAGCTGTGTGGTTGCTTCATCAGTATGACTTTTGAGATTCCACTCATTTAATCTTGATGTTTAAAATTGTGGCGGCCCGGTAGTCCAGTGGTTAGCACATCGGCTTCACAGTGCAGAGGTACCGGGTTCGATTCCGGCTCCGGCCTCCCAGTGTGGAGTTTGCATGTTCTCCCCGGGCCTGCGTGGGTTTTCTCCGGGTGCTCCGGTTTCCTCCCACATTCCAAAAAAATGCGTGGCAGGCTGAACATTCTAAATTGTCCCTCGGTGTGAGTGTGAGTGCGAATGGTTGTTCGTTTCTGTGTGCCCTGCGATTGGCTGGCAACCGATTCAGGGTGTTCCCCGCCTACTGCCCGAAGACAGCTGGGATAGGCTCCAGCACCCCCCGCGATCCTAGTGAGGACCAAGCGGCTCGGAAGATGAATGAATGTTTAAAATTGTAGCCATTTTTTAAAAGTGGATTTCAGTGTCTCTAATCATTTCAGCACTGCATCGGCATACTAAGAGAAACAAACGTATATGAACATTGGCCTTTTTGCACACCAGACAATTATTTGGCTAGTTTGAGTCACCCGTGGATATGATGACACGGTGTCAGAGATTTTCTCGCACAAAGTTAAAGAAACGATTCGGCACACAGGAAAATTGTCTTCAATATCGGCGGAAGCGGACCTCTGAGAGCGAACGACGGTTGTTGCTCCGCGATCACACTCCCAGTCCCGTCTCCGCGAGTTCTACGTTTTATTGTAACATATGCAAAATACAAGAAAAACACTGCCCCCGATATTTGCATAGCGCACCCCCGGTCGGGCCCCTCAGTAGTGATTGGTTACCTGTTTTTCAACCTCCAACCACTAGTACATTGGCGCCTTTTCTGTCTGGTCTTCATTGAATCAACATGTTGCAGACTTTGCGGATGGCCAATGTCGCCTGGGCGCGACGGGTGTTCTCACCTCCTCTTTTGTTGCTCACCCACTGTTCCCGAATTATTCATTCCCCTTTTGTGACCGAATTTCGCCTTCTCCCCTGTGGTCGCCCACCTGTATTAACGTGTTAGTGACTTTAACAGTGTTTTGTGTGTAGGCTTTTGGGGGTGCTGGATATGCACCCAAACACTTCGATGTGCCCAAATAAATGAAACTTGAAACATGATACAATTTTGCTCATAGATTCCTCTAACACACGGGAAGATATCGTTCCACGGACCATGGAAGCAAATGCGATCGTGTGTATTCGGTCTCGATAAATGACCAGCTAACGCTGTTGTCGGGCTTGTTTATAAATTGATAACTGTGTTGGCTCACTAAGGTCAAACGTTTGCACAATTTCACAATAAGGGTGAACGGCGCTGGTCAGGTTGATAAGACTCCCGTGTGGTGAGGATCAGCCAATAACACAAATGCAGGCCGGGCACCGATGGGTTGCTGCGATAAGAAGGGTCGCAGCGGCCAAAGAGAAGTCCACGGGAATATTGGAGAGAGACTGGACGGACGTTGGCAGTCAATCTAACGATTGACTAACAAGTCATTTTAGGCGGGCTTTTGACCCGGTTCAATTATCTGATGCTGACATGACCCAAATTTGCCTACAGGTTGCTGTATCCCGCCAGCGCTAATGTAAGCACTAAAGTGTCAGCGCCATGTTGTGATGTGCAACAGGTTGACCGAACAATAAGTCGAACTGCTCCCAGTCCTGACCCTGACTGGCACGTCGGGTGAAGTTGACAGTTTTACAATTTCAGGCGCTTGATTTTCATAGTACAGTGAAACCCCACTATGCGACCACCTCATTTAAACGACCACCTTAAAAATACGACCGGTTTTGTACAGTCCCAAATAGAACGCCTATGTATTGTATTGAAACCCTAGAAATGAGACCACCCCGGAATTCAGAATTGCGACCGCGATATCCGGTCCCAGGAAGCTATGAAAGACCGCAAGCAAGAAGGCAGCAAGCAAGAAGAGAATTGATTTGACCCTACAACAGAAAATTGAAGTTATTCGAGCCAGTGAGCAGCCAGGATCGAGCCAGCGAACATTGGCTGAGCGGTTTGGAGTTGGAAAAACTCAAATCCAAACCATTTTGAAGAAGAAACGGGAGCTCCTAGACGCATACCAAGCAAACGCTAGCTCTTCTGGAAAACGCCTGTGCTACCGAAGTGACTACGACGACGTGGACGAGCTAACTTGGCGAATATCCCTATCAGCGGACAGATGATCCAGGAACAGGCACGAGAATATGCGAAGGAGCTTAAAAAGGACGAAGTCTTTAAAGCGTCCAACGGTTGGCTGGATCGTTTCAAAACAAGGCACAACATTGGAGGCGCTAAGCTGTCAGGAGAGCGAGCCAGCGGTGATATGTAGTTTTTTTTCTCTTGCCTTATACATACATAGACTATTCAAATGCTTAAATTTCTTTTGTGTACAATACAGTTTCATGTACAATCCATCATTTATTACTCATTGTGTGTACATGACGCTACAGTATATTGTTGCATGTGAGCCACATTACTTCTGCATTATCATTATTGCATGCCACTTCAGAAATCAGACCACCCCGAAAATAAGACCACCTTGAGCAGTAACATAGGTGGTCTTATTTCTGAGGTCACACTGTACGTACAAATGTAGTGTCAGTGTTTAGTTTTCAGTGTCAACAGAAGAGAAATGAACGTGATCATTCAAAGATGATTTGACCACCGCCGCGTGTAATCAGCGTAGAATTTAATGCACTGCAACCTAACTTTCCTTCTCAAACCTTGCTTTCTAAACCTCCTCATAAATCTGCCCCCCTCCCTTCCCCACACCGACACCTCTACCTCCACCCCCACCAACTGTGGGAAAGACATTTTATCAGCGTCTGTCCGTTGTTCTCTGGTGGGGATAGATACAGAGAAGATAGATGAGTGTTTTGACATGGAGAGTGTTAGACAAACAGTCTTATCAGGCCCAACACTTTAGACCGACCCCCTGAAACAGTCTCCTGAGCCATGGATGAAAATGGCGAAATAAGAAGAGGTTTGGCCCAATTGGGATCTGTTTTTATCCGGGTGACGTGGATGACTACAATGACTGAGATTTGCAACTGATTTTCAACCCTCAGACTCAGCAGTGGTCATCCAGTCCAACCGTAGCCAGTTAGCGACTGGCTCGTCACAAATCCTCACATCTTCTGGAACTTCTCGAAAGTGCAGAACACTCCCACAGCCCACTATCTGTCTGGGATGCACTGGGCTCTGACCGCAGCTGTCACTGCCATCCTTCTAGTTATCACGTAGAGGAAATACACAAAAAGAAGCTGCTGAACTGAGCCAGAAGTGAAACGGCTCAGCTCATATCGAACGCCCCCTGCTGATGAGCCATGGACTGTTTGTTTCGGTGCGCTGTGTGTGTTGCAAGGGTTCAGGTCAAGTTCAGGTCGAATGTTTTCTGAAAGCCCTCACATGCTCCAGAGTTAATGGAATGGGAATCTTTCCAATAATTTAGCAACTGACAGATTTGATGTTCAAAGGATTCATTTCCCAATAAATGTGATCATTAATACTGACCACAAGAATGTACTGACCGGATTAAAAGTTACACTTAACATGGCAATACCTGAAAGCAAAACACAAGGCTAATGCTATTAAATATCTCTAAATATGGTCACAATGTGTATTATTCCCTTACTGAGACACAAGAATATTTGGTGCTGAATACTGATATACTTCTAATCCCTTGACAGATGAGCTGGATTTTAATGAAGAAGACAACGGCAGAAAGGTTGTCGCTCGCCGGGACCTCCACGCGGACACAGTTTGGGGACCCTACCCTGGAAGCCTCCGGTCAGATGCCAGCGCAGATGATGGGGCAGCATCAGGGGTGAGGACTCGAACCAAAATTCTTATAGGATTCATGTGAAACGAAAATATACGGTACAAAAGGAGAGGAATTAGGTGCAGGGACCCAACGTTTTCCCATAAACCCTTGAAATAGTCTGCAGGTTGAAATGATGTTGAAGTGTGGTTTGAATTGCTAGTAACGTTTGTCTCAAGTCAATAATACCCTCGTCAAAAGCTACAGTGTAAAAAGAAAAACCATAGATGTTGAAATAAAAAGCCGTTGACAGCATATTTTAATCTGTGACAGATCGCACACACAAAGATGGACAATCAAACATTTAACAGTTTTGCCTGTACTGTGTGTGTCATCTCAACACAGAGCTCCACACACACAAAGCTTTTCTTCCATCACCGATGTCCACGTGATCACATATGACCTCTCGAAAATGAAGAAGAACAGAAGCTTGGCCAAGCGTTTCCAAAAACGTCAGATAAAACCTATTTTGTGTTGCTTACCGCTGCTTCCTTAATCGTCAGTCAGGTTGATTTTTGGATTGGCTACACCAGTGGGGCCCAATACGTCGATCGCGATCGCCCGGTAGCTCGCGATCGCCCGGTAGCTCGCGATCGCCCGGTAGCTCGCGATCGTCCGGTAGCTCGCGATCGTCCGGTAGCTCGCGATCGTCCGGTAGCTCGCGGACTCGTCCCAGGTCTATCGCGAGGAATGTAGAGAAAACAAAACACACTTCAGACAAAAGGATCAACTTTTAGGACAATCTTACAAGACATATGATAGACGTTTGACGTCCTTGGTCGGGAAGGGGCAAAATCAGGACAAAAACAGCAACAAGATTGTCTTTGTGTGTACCCCGTAACGCATGACATTGAACTTGGAAATGGAGCCGCGGAGATCCATTTGATACCCAGCTGCTTTTTCCTTTTTGGTTTGACTTTTTGAAGCATAGTTTCTTCAATCTTAAGTTGGCTTCCAGATTGACTGCCAAACGGTTTAACGCTCTATTTTGCAGATTTAAACTAGTTAGTGGAACAATGATGACCTCACGGGTGCTAATCAAGTCAAGTCAAGTACAACTTTATTGTCAAATGTGCAACATACAGCACAGATGAAATGTCTTCCTTCTCAAGATAACATACAACAAGATGATTCGGGATTAATTTAGTAGTAGGAGTAGTAGTAACGATTAGTAAATGAGAGCGTGGCTGGGTGATTAATTATGTATTTATTTTATGATACTCTATAGCCAGAAGCTTTTTGTTGAGCTATAAGATGAGACAATACCGTATAAGTTGGTGTTGTGTTTAAAATCCGCACTTTGCTGGGTGAGAGTATGAGCGTCTATTTTTTTTCGTCAGCCCGTTCCTCACGCTCTGAATATGACATCTGTCATTGGGCCAGAATTATAAAGTGGTTGTTTTCCGAAACACAACGCTCGTTGTTGTTGTTGTAGACCGACACGAAGCGGAAGTAGAAGAGGTGCGTTTTTAATTTGAAAGGTGAAAGGTCAGGGGTCAAATGCCCGGACGAAAACAGAGATTTTGTTGCATCGATTGTTTGACTGATTAGAAATGAAAACGGATGATTGACTTTGTGCGTGCGTGCGTCTGCCTGTGTGCGCTCATGCGTGGGACCGGATGGAGCCCTATCAGAGTCCGTCATTTTGCATCATGCGCTCGTCCGTCTAATCATATGATGCTGATGTGGGGGCGAGGCTTCCTGGTACGGGGTGCTCGCTGTTCCACGTTCTCCCAGAGGATCATGCTCGATACCAACTGGTCACTCAGGTTGTGCCTGGTTCACTTTTTGACTGAGGCTTCCTCTAGTTAAAGCCGGTCATTTACCTCTCCTCCCTTCCTTCTCCAGACATCCGCCTGACTTTTATCTGCGTGTGGCGCCATCCTCCTGGACAGCAAACCCCAGTGATTGATTTCTGTTTGATAGGCTCTCATTTCTAAGATTTTGTTTATTAGCAGGGAGCGGACAGATAAAGCGTGCGTGTTCACACACACACACACACACACACACACTTGATCACCCATCATCTTTCTGTTCTTCTGCCTTCCTTTGTCCGTACCGTCCGGTTTGTCCTGAAGACTGTCCTTGAAGGCTCGTATTCATATGATCAGTATTTAGCACTCATCCTAAATACTAGTGCTCTCTCCTCGACCTCATCTTCTGCTCCCTTTCCCTCCTCATCTCCTCACATGTTACCAAGTGGACTGAAGGAGGGTGGAGTCGGCTCTTCAGTATCTACAGGAGATAGCCGTCGTAATCTCACATTCCTCCTGTTTCTTCCCTTCACTCTATATCCTCCCCCTCCTCTGACTTTCCCTCCATCCCTCCGAGGGTCAGCAGGGGTCAGGGCTATCCTGGAAAAAGAGAGATGTGTCCATGTAAAACAACCTGAGAAATTTCAATCTTTCAGACAGTTGATTATAGTGGAAGTCTTAAAGTTGTTCGTAATGTTTTTTTTTTGCGACTGAATTGTCTTGATAGTTTTCCTCCTGTGGGAATAATGGAAGTAATCAATTCAATGTTGAGTCTGTTTGCATCATAAAACATCGAGTCACTGGACAAGCCATGCTAACATCATACAATTCTAAAAAAAAAAAAAAATAGAAATAAATCAGTAAATGACTTAATAGTAGCGCGGGAAAGTAACAAAACAATCTGAGACTGAACTTGAAGGACAGTGCAGCAATGTTGCCAATTTTCTTGAAAAACAGATTCTGATTCATTGGTTTTAAAAGGAACTGAGTGAAATTAGAAGTGACTTCAATAGTTACATTCAGCAGACGCCGACAACCCTGCTAAACAAAAAAAAACGACACAAGAATTTGCCACTGAAATGGAAGTGACAGTTAGGATTTTTTTTCAATAAATATATCCTAATTACTTTTATTTTAAACAAATTCTGAGTCTTTTTCTGAATTTCTCTTGGGCTGCTTGGTTTTAATATATCACTTAACATATATACATTTTTGAATAACATTTTTTTAACTTTACATATTTAAGGATTACTGTATATTGTGTAGGGCGGCCCCGTAGTCCAGTGGTTAGCACGTCGGCTTCACAGTGCAGAGGTACCGGGTTCGATTCCAGCTCCGGCCTCCCTGTGTGGAGTTTGCATGTTCTCCCCGGGCCTGCGTGGGTTTTCTCCGGGTGCCCCGGTTTCCTCCCACATTCCAAAGACATGCATGGCAGGCTGATTGAACACTCTAAATTGTCCCTAGGTGTGAGTGTGAGTGCGAATGGATGTTCGTCTCTGTGTGCCCTGCGATTGGCTGGCAACCGATTCAGGGTGTCCCCCGCCTACTGCCCGGAGACAGCTGGGATAGGCTCCAGCACCCCCCGCGACCCTAGTGAGGATCAAGCGGTTAGGAAGATGAATGAATGAATGTATATTGTGTCGTCGTGGCAAAACTCATCATTCTAATGAACGTTGTTTATAAATGAAACAATTCAATTTGGGGACCACGTGCAGTCACACGATTGAGTGGCCTTGATTGCACACTGCGCTGAGATCCATGGCTTGGTTTTGTTTTGACGTCGTGTTATTGAAGGGAGAAGACACACTATGCAACAAACCTTCATATTTTTGTTTTTAGATGACACAAACTCAAAATAGTGACTATTTCCATCTCGGAAATGCGAATCTCTCTCCTCCCACCGTTGCTGTTTATGTCGGATAGTATGGACACGTGAGCCGTCAAAATGCTAAAAACGCACATGCCACCTCCTTAGACGGGATTTTCTCTGACCCTGTCATACCAACAAGGCGTCTTTTCCAGGGACTTAACGAGTGTCCTACAACTACAACTACATCTTTAAATGTTCAGATATTAAGATTTGAATGAGGCTTTTTTTTTCTCAAATATATTGTTAGAATCATTTGTTTCAGATGTACTGTCATTATTTTCTGTATAGAAATTAATTTGGGGTTCAAAAAGTCTTTTTTCAAACTTGAGTCTTGAAAAAGAGGGGGTCGTCTTATAATCAGGGCCGTCTTATACTCGGGCCAATACGGTAGTCTTGAATTTGTTTTTCGCTTATACGGTACAAGATTTTCCATGTGGCTCAATATTCATACTTTGCGGATGTAGCTGTATTGTGCCACATCCTCCTGTTTAGTAATTGCTTTCACTAACCTCTCGTATTGTAATCTGAAACTTTTTTTTTTTTGCCGTCACTTTAAAAATATATATATATATATTTATCACATTTTACCTATCTTCCTTAGTCGTCAGTTAAACCCGCAGGCCTTGCCCCCCATTTCTTGAAGGGATTGGCACAGCCCGGCCCGCGATGGCCCTTCTGGCATCGCTCTTCCTCTCTCAACTTATCCCTCAACAAATATGCTTCGTATTTGGCCCAGCAAGATAAGCTATCACTTTAGTAGGAGGTCTACTTAGCAACACTACCTGGACGGAAAGAATTTGGTGTGTGTAGCAACCTATTTAAGTTCAAGTGCAGATGCTGCACAGCGATACAGAAGACTTATTTCTTATCTAAATGAATGTAAACATATATTCTGGATTTGCGGGTGTTGGCGTGTGCAACCGCTGTACGTGCTTGTTTATCATGTGGGTAGCAGCGAGCCTGTCCGTGGTGAGAAACAGATCTCCTTCATTAGATTAGCAACGTGTTAACTGGCCTGTGTCGTATGGAAACCCTCCCGTTTTTGCATCTCTTGAGAAAAAGGCGTGAATCCATTTATCTAGTTAAACATATTCCAGCTGATATGGCCGCCGCAGTTTAGAACAGGGCCATGATAATGTTTACTGATCGACTGATCACATGGCTGCTGATTTCTCCCATTTTTGGTTGAGTGAGCAACCGGGTCCTCCTCGGCAGGACTCCCATGGCAACCCCATGATCACAGATGGGGTCATGTATCGCAAATCTGAGATAAAAATCCTCCCTTATTTGATTGGATCCTGCTTTAATTAACCGATAGTACAGATGCGTGTCATTGGACCAAAGTTTCATCTTTGTTGGGAATTGGCCTCAGAGTTGACGAACGGGGACGATGCAGGAATCTGCCCAGAAATTCATCCGTCCGTTCTGCAGTTGACGGACGTCGAAAGGCAACGTGCGCAAACACCCGTGTACAACATCATTCCGATTGTTCTCTCTCCTTCAGCGCTTCCCAGAGTCTCGCCAAACCCCGGCGCTGTCTTTCTTGGAAAAGACAGCCTCGAGGCACGATCCTAGAAGAGTAGTGGAGTTCAAAACGTTATCACGCGCAAACGTCTTTTCATCATGTTTTAGAAACAAGCGTTCGCACTAATCCCCCAATAATCTCTCCAGGAGAACTTGGGCGATAAGGCGCGCCACCCACGGCTTTTCAAACACTTTTGGGGTAGTCGCTTCCCATTCTCTATCTCTGCGTCTCTCGAACTCCTCCACTTTCGTCATCCCTCCGCTTCTCCATCATCACTTCCTCTTCTGGAAGGACGAGTGAAGGTGATCACCTCTTTATCCTCCCAAGAGCGGCCTCCTTTCTCTCTCTCTCTCTCTCTTTTTTTTCCTTCATCCAAAGCCAATTTGTTTATGTCTCGATTTCCATCTTTGCATTTATCTGGACTCATCAGCAGTTTTTCCTCTCTCGCTGTCTGTCTCCTCCGCCCATCAAATTAGAATGTTAATTAAAATGATGCTCCTTCATAAGATGATAAATCGATGTTTATGGTGAGGCATCTTCCGCGATGCCCTCCACCCCCCAGAAGAAATACACCAGTTAGATTCTTGGAAGCAACAAAACCCCAAGAAACGGGCACGCCGCGTATTGAGCACACTTGATTTTGCAAGTTTTGTCCGTTGCTTCTTTCCCTCAAAGGTATGTTCATACCTATCCATCCATCCATCCATCTTCTACCGCTTATCCGGGGCCGGGTCGCGGGGGCAACAGCTTTAGCAGGGAAGCCCAGACTTCCCTCTCCCTAGCTACTTCTTCCAGCTCTCCCCGGGGGATCCCGAGTCGTTCCCAGGCAAGCTGGGTGACATAGTCTCTCCAGCGTGTCCTGGGTCTTCCTCGGGGTCTCCTCCCGGTGGGACATGCCCGGAACACCTCACCAGGGAGGCGTTCAGGAGGCATCCGAATCAGATGCCCAAGCCACCTCATCTGGCTCCTCTCGATGTGGAGGAGAAGCGGCTCGACTCGGAGCCCCTCCCGGATGACCGAGCTTCTTACCTTATCTCTAAGGGAGAGCCCGGACACCCTGCGGAGAAAACTCTGTTCATACCTAATGAACACCAAATTGTGCTGTTGGCTTTTTCGTCTCGCGGGTCAAAGAACCTCGGAGAGCATTAACACATTACAGTAAAGGATGTGCTGCTTTGTACTTTTCCCAAGGACAAACAAACCCAGATCGTTGGCTTCTGATGTTAAAGTGAAATAATCAATAATAAAGAAAAAGCGAGGAAATTCTATCACCCGGAACCAAATCTGCGAGAGAAGGAATGTTGGGAGGGATGCCATGTAAGTGTAAAAGCGGAAGATGAAACAGATTGGCGCAATGACCGACTGGTATCTGCATCATCTCCTGCCTGGTGGAGGAGGAAGGCAAGTGCTCCTTCATTTTCTATCTGTGAACCTCATCTTTGGCTGTTCAGGAGCCCGCTTCTTTTTCCAATCTCTTGTCAAAAGTCCAGATGTCAAGTATCCCACATTTATATTTTTACATGTCATTAGCACGCATCCAATCAAACTTGACTCTGATTACCGCCCCACCCCCCACCCCGGATGGAGGTATGCGTTCATGCCCCTGCAAGAGCATCATTCTGAAGCTCTTCTGTTCAAGAAGCTCTGACATTTCTAACATTCAACTTGCACGTTGGAATAAGAGAAGAATAAGAATAAGGAAGGGCGGCCCGGTAGTCCAGTGGTTAGCACGTCGGCTTCACAGTGCAGAGGTACCGGGTTCGATTCCAGCTCCGGCCTCCCTGTGTGGAGTTTGCATGTTCTCCCCGGGCCTGCGTGGGTTTTCTCCGGGTGCTCCGGTTTCCTCCCACATTCCAAAAACATGCGTGGCAGGCTTATTGAACACTCTAGATTGTCCCTAGGTGTGAGTGTGAGTGCGAATGGTTGTTCGTCTCTGTGTACCCTGCGATTGGCTGGCAACCGATTCAGGGTGTCCCCTGCCTACTGCCCGGAGACGGCTGGGATAGGCTCCGGCACCCCCCGCGACCCTAGTGAGGATCAAGCGGTTAGGAAGATGAATGAAGAATAAGGAATAAGCCTCAGAGTGGGGATGTGTATGGGACAAGCGGGAGTAGTTTTCCGATTTTTATCTGCCTTCATTTTCTTTGCATTTTTGGAGGATTCACACAGTGACCTCTTTGTTTGGGACAGTGAGTACCCCCCCCCCCCTCCCGGCAACCCACTGGATGTGCAAAGAGACTATTCGTTGTAGTAAGAGATGGAAGAAGAGGAGAAAAAAAAAGAGAGAGATCGAGGAGAGAGTGCTATGGTGGAGATGACGAGGCTGATGGACAGAAGGGGAGGAATGGAACTTTGAGAGAGGAAGCGAATTGGGGGGGGGGGAAGAGTGTGTGCGTGGAAGAGGGCGTCGTCGGAAAGACAGTTGAATGGGGAGATGAGAGGAAGTGGGCAAATCGGACGATTGAGTGATTGGTCTTGTGAAGGGGTGAATGAATAAGATATCCTTTATTCGTCCCACATTGGGGAAATTTACAGCCTCCAGCAGCAAGAATGTATGTAGAAAGAAGAAAGAGAAAAAAACAACAAACATTCATTCATTCATTCATCTTCCGTACCGCTTGATCCTCACTAGGGTTGCGGGGGCTGCTGGAGCCTATCCCAGCTGTCTCCGGGCAGTAGGCGGGGGACACCCTGAATCGGTTGCCAGCCAATCGCAGGGCACACAGAGACGAACAACCATTCACACTCACACCTAGGGACAATTCGGAGTGTTCAATCAGCCTGCCACGCATGTTTTTGGAATGTGGGAGGAAACCGGAGTACCCGGAGAAAACCCACGCAGGCCCGGGGAGAACATGCAAACTCCACACAGGGAGGCCGGAGCTGGAATCGAACCTGGTACCTCTGCACTGTGAAGCCGACGTGCTAACCTTTCAATTAAATGCAATATGAACACAAAATGGATAAATCGCAGTACTATTTACGATTTTCCTTCACATCATTTATTATTATTATTATGATTGTTATTTTTTATTCATCAGCGTGACAGCAGTCGGTAGGAACGAGCGTCGGTATCTCTCCTTCTTGCAGCGCGGGTGTAACAGTCTCTGGCTGAAGGAGCTACCAAGTGCTGTCAGGGCGGGCTGGAGGGGGTGGGAGGGACTGACCATCATAGCTTTTAGCTTAGTATGAACAATGGTTGAAAAGGCCAAGAGAGAAGTAGGATTCCCAGCTACAGGAGCTCCAAATGCTTCAAAATGATAAGGCTGGGAATACAACTCCAGGTTGGAATATTATTTAGATTTTTTTTTTCTGTCAGGCTTAAATTTCAAAAGGAAAGCAAAGCCAATAGAGAGGCGGTATTTCAATCCCAACATTTTCCATTTATTGATTATTTTTCGGCCCGTTATCCTGTTCAGGTCCCCGGGTGAGCACACACACACTCATACTCACACACTGTACCTTTCCCCACTCACCTGCACTTTTGGAGAAATGAGTTGCCAATTGATTTAACATATACGGTTCTTGTTTGTTTGTTGTCATGGGGGGGGTGGGGGGTGGACCAATAGCTTACCAGATAGAGATAAGCAATATTAGTATTTCAAAATAGATGAAATTGTTCATCTACTAAAGTCATGAAGCGTTTCAAATGAAATGGCGTCCCACACTTCAGACAATTAGTTCTTAGATCAAATTTTTTTTTTTTCGAAATATGGGCGACCCTAGGAAATATATCACATTGCAAGCAAATAGACAAACTGCAACTGGGCGTAACTTGAAAGAATAATCACAGAAGTAAAAGTTACCTTTCAGTTACCTCCATGCTGCCCCTTAATGGTAGGCATTATGCTCCTAACATTTGGGACATCGCAAGTAAATTTGTCATCTTCTTGTGTCTGTGTGACCACTAAATTTTTTTTTTCAACCTTTTTTTAAAATTACTGTTGTTGATATTGAGTGTGACTGATAATCGTATGCGCTATACTCTATCCCAGGGGCCGGCAACCCAAAATTTTGAAAGAGCCATCCATATAGGACAAAAAAAACAAAAAACAACAAATATGTCTGGAGCCTCAAAAAAATAAAGGCCTTCTATACAACTTACAATGAAGGAAACACATGCTGTATGTATGTAGGAGACTGGACTGTCTCAGAATTGTTTATGTTTTTCATTCCTTTGTTGTGTATTCACAAACGCCCCCATAGAATTTATTTTGTAATTTCCTCACGTGATTTATTTATTTATTTTTCTGTTTGTTTTGGTGCATTGTTTCCGCTTTTCTTAGTGTCAGTGAAGTGATCATTCATTTCCGTTTTTCTGAGGCTGTCTTTGAACGCCTCTCGAGTCGAACGAGAAGAGTGAAGGCACGGAGTCGGACGCAGACGTGTCTGTGTTTGTCGAGACTGTTAAAAGCATAAATAAAGTGTATGTTTAAAAAAAAAACACCACAGCTCTCCTTTTTCGGAGCTGCAACATTTATCTATATCTATTTGAGCCATATAAGACTATGAAAATCTCAACATTTTTTTATCAAGCTCCAGGGAGCCACCAGATGGCGCTAAAGAGCTACATGTTGCCAACCACCGCTCTAGCCCTTTTATCAGCATTATAATGAAAATGAGTATAGTGAACTTTGCAAGTCCACTTACAGTGTGCACAGCCAAATTTTCTAGGTGCATCCTTAAAATTCCTCCAAGTGAAAACAAATTAGTCTGGAACCGTGTCATTCAACGTAGCAGGAGCTTTTTTTTTTCCTTCCTTTTTTGCTGACTGGATTTTTTTGTTGGTGTTGTTGATAATGCTTGTCATAACAGTTGTCAAACCCGGCCCGATTCAAGTCCACTCCAGTCAAATGTAATCACTATTTGAAAAGTCTTCTTCATGTATGTATTCAACACACTGCATCTAGTCTAAATGTTGCTCAAGGACCCTGTTTTATGGAAAGCATAAAGCTTTGTGACATAATGTACATATCATACATCTGCAATTTTATTTGCGAACCCGTTCGATACAATTTTGAATTCGGGGAACCTTATGAGTAGTTCTTGATAAAGATGATCACAAAGTCTTTGAATATTGGGAATTTCAGAGAGGCTGCAGAGTATAACTTTCTAGGATCCTAAAGAGCGAGTGCTAAATGACTTGTTCGCGCTAACAGATTGCGCTTGCAACAGGTGTAAAAATGATGGAGACTGCTGTTTATATAAAAGAGAGTTTTGCGCTTTGAGTGAGTCTGATGGTTTTCAACATGAAAGCTCTGGGAGAGCCCCAAAAGCACAAAATCAAGTTTGAAATGATGGAATTGCAAGTGTTCACGGGAAAGGCCAAACCAAGATATTACAGAGTTACAGAAAATCAATGAATCGCTCCAAATAATTGCGGGAAAGCCGCCAAGCGCTAAAAGTCCCATCTTTTAAATACCTCCTGTTTTGACAATAATTGAGGTGAGTGCAGTGTGAGAAGTCGAAGGCTCTGCGGTTTAATTCAAGGAAAGTTCTCATCCCCATTTCCGTCATCTGCCAGTTTCATACAGATTGAGCGAGGAGAGGGATAGAGAGCAAGGAGGCATTCTGATAGTGAACAAGAGAATGGAGGAAGAAAATGAAGAAATGAAATCAGCCTGGCATCATTTGCATTCAAGTTTTATCAGCGAAGGAGGAGGGTGTTTTGAGGCCTGATAAGGAGAGTGTGTCGTAGGCTGTGCTGGAGGTGACGGGGGTTGGTGGAGAGACGTGCGAGCTTGAGTGTGCTTACAAATGTGATGCATGAATTGACTTTAGCAAGAGAAGGTGGCTTCGAGTTCAGTCCGTGTGTGTTTACGTCGGCGCACACATTTGAATGTTACAGCCGTAACAGCAAAGACATGCTTTTGGCGAGTGAGCGCGTTGTGTATGCATTTGTGTGTGTGTGTGTGTGTACGTGTGCATGTGGTGGGGCTGTTGGGAGCGGGGCGTTAATATCAGACCAAATAATTAGATTCGCTATCGTCTCAGCAGCAGCAGTGCGAGGATCAGGCAGATTAAAGCCAGGCTCAAGGCTAGTTAATATTCATGAGGGGACCAGGGTCCGGGCTTAGACTGCGGCTCAAAGACTCTCCTCCGGCTGATGGGGCTTAAGGCGGCGCTCTCCACCAAGAGATGGAGCTGTAGCGGAGACGCCTGACTGATAGATAGGTTGGACGGCTGCATCGGCGCTTCATATGACAGCCAAGAAAATGTCTCTCTGTCGAATACATCTTCATCTCTGTGGATTTATTGATCATTATCTAATGAACTAATAACTGAAATGTGGCTGGCATGCGATATTAACAAACAATATATGCAGCATAGGGCAGCCCGGTAGTCCAGTGGTTAGCACGTCGGCTTCACAGTGCAGAGGTACCGGGTTCGATTCCAGCTCCGGCCTCCCTGTGTGGAGTTTGCATGTTCTCCCCGGGCCCCGAGCACCCAGAGAAAACCGACGCAGGCCCGGGGAGAACATGCAAACTCCACACAGGGAGGCCGGAGCTGGAATCGAACTCGGTACCTCTGCACTGTGAAGCTGACGTGCTAACCACTGGACTACCGGGCCGCCCCAGTACTGATTCAGTACTTAAGTATATTAACTCATTTAATGCCAAAACGTAAGAATACATTTTGAATGTTTTCTTTTTTGGATTAAAAAATATTTACGAGTGAATGATTTTAATTGTGATCAATCAAATGACAGGAGCAGCTTTGATCGCACACTGTGTGTGTGGGTGTGGTGGTGTGCTACGGTGATCCTACATTGCGAGGTGACGTGCGGAAGCAGTGTGGTGTTGAGAACATGGATGAATAGCGGCAGCTAACTCTAAAATAGAGCTTTTTCAAGTTTAAAAAAAAAATAAAGCATGACAAAGTCCACTCGTCATCCTTGACAAACAACACGCGCACACACGCACGCAGGGTGAACTCGGTACGACGTGATGCAACACACTGCATCGTGGAATAGCCGGCAAAGTGACTCTCCAACAAGTGGCCCACTCACTGGAATGATGGCGTAAAACATGCTCGTTAAGTTAACAGTTCTTTGGTCGACTTTGGGTTATAAATAGGCCTTGAGCCATGAAGGATTTTATAAGTCCATAAGAGAACATGACCACTTTTTCTTACACAACTGTTACGGAAGTTCAACAAGTGTTTGTTTGTTTATATCATTGGTTGTTCTTATTGGCTTTAAAAACTGAAAACTTTTGCCAGCCATGTTTTGTTTTTGGAAAATCCTAACCTGATTCTTCATACAAAGGAGTTTCAATAATGACATTCCAACAATGCTTTTCATGTGAGGCCATTGATCGAGTGGTCTGTGTGTCTGTAGCTCCCCGCATGACATGTTAATAACCGTGTTACAAATGTTTACAGTCTTGCAGTTAGCCCTGTGTCGAATTCTTTGGACGGAACACACGAGCTGTATGTTTAGTTTGTAACTGTAACTGTTTTACCACAGATGAAATGATCAAATCAATTTGCTGCGGCGTGGCCAAAGTTGCACCTGGCCAAGACTGATAAGCTACATGTACAATGCTAAACATCTTCACTTTGAGATTTTAACTTTTCGATTCAAGATTCTTCGAAGACGGTTTTATTGCTTTTTTACGCACGTACAGATGTACGGATGTGTGTTTGTGTTTTCAGCCGGCGTGCTCCTGAGATCTCCCAATTGCCCTTTCGTAATGCATTCCAAAGTCGTGGTCATGATGAATTAGTCTGAAACAAATTAGAAGTACTTACGACTCAGATGGCTCCAGCATTGGGTTACAAATTAAAACAAAAGCAGTCGTATCGTCCCATCAGCTTAAATTCCCCGTGAAATACAATACGCTCGGCCTCGATCTCTGCTGGAGAATGGCATGAGAAGCTTCTTCCTCTCTTCCCACTCTTCTTTCCATCCCACACAACCCCACGCATTATTTCCATCTTTGTCAGGTGTTTCAGTTCACCTTGTTGTTTTTTAGTCACAAGTGTGCATGTATGCGAGACTTTCATATCAGGGCTTAAGCCTGAAGAAACTTGATAATCTTGACCTCTTCTGCAACATTTCAGACAAATAAACATTCTCACATTACAAAGAGTTGATATTTTCACTCATGCCATGAAGCATTTCAATGTGGTATTGCACTGATTACTTTGAAATGATATCTATCTAATGCATAAAATATAAGTAATTACATGTAGTACTGTTGCATTATTTGCATTTAAGGAAAACAGTTTTCTAATCTAAAAAGCCTTTCCGTACCCATTTTTTTAATTGTAAAAAGTATTGTCATTGTTTCCACTTGGAATGTCTCTTTGATGAAAATGTGCTTGAAAATAAAATTCCCTGCCATTTTCTATGACGTAACATTGAAGCAATGCTACCCCCGACTGGCTATTAAAAGTGACTGCATGTGCCACCATGTCTGCTATTTATGAATGAATGACGAGTGTACTTGATGAATCTGCATCATTTCCAATGTAGCCGTGAGAATCAGAGAAAGTGATGATGATTCTAAGAGCCCAGTATTTTCAATTGGTGGCTGGTTAAACCCAAAGCACAATTTTTTTTTAATGAGCCTCAAATCCCTGGTGACTGGAATCAGCCATGTCATTTGTGTCTGACAGTTTGTTTCTCAGCATCTCTCAACATTTTTTCATTAACTCCAAGTCTCTATTCATTGATTTACAAAATTCCTCAATTTGTCTTGTGTTAATAGACCATCATAATTTTCAGACTAGAAAAGACACATAATTAAAAGGTGCACCAGCTAAATTTAGCCACAAAAACATATTTGTACGTATATTTGCCGCTTTGTATAAATAGCTGTGTCGCCACGTTATAACATGAAATATTTGCAAAGAATGAGGTCATACAGATTGACTTTCAAAACTTTTATTTACATTAAGTACAGGTAGACACCCCCAAATCCCCAACTCAAACCATGCCAAACGCAGGTGAGTTACACAGTGGGGTCCTTTCTCGGTCACACTTGTTTTCACACAGACGAGCTTCATCAGGCAGCAGTGCAGCATTTGGAAATCTGTTTGTTACGTTTTTGGGAGACGCAGGGGATTGGACTGGATAAACTTTATTGTCAAATGTACTCTATGTGAAACATACAGCACAGATGAAATTTCTTCCCTCTCAACATAAAACAAGAGGAGCCGCTGCCGCTATCAAAAGTAAAGTTCACCGAAAAAAAATGACAATCCAAAACAACACATGAGACACAGACAATCGTGCACTTTTAACCACTCTCCTGCCTACACTTTGTTGTCTGAGGCAGCTATAGATGAAAGAGGAGCGATTCAAAGTGTCCTTTTCAACAGTGGATCAAAGGCATCATGCTGCAATGTGCACACGTCTGCTACAAGCTAAGCTTGAAAGCAACAAGAAGCTGTAGCATGAATTAACGAAAAAGAGAGATTGGCTCTCTTCTCCTGTCCCATGTAAGTCCGCTTCAATTCCAAGCCGCGACTCCCGGTTCCGCATACGCATCGGCGCTCCGCGCTGACGCTCCTTTTTTTCTCATCGTCGGCTCCTCAATCCATGCATCAATCCAGCCGCAGACTGTCCATCAGCACCACCTTTTTGCTGAACAAAGCGGGGCTGTGAAAATACTGCCTACTTCAGGCGCAAGACACAAGCGCCCCGAGGATGTCCAGCAACGACAGTCAAATGGCGCAGATATTCCTCCCAATCGAGAAATCGGTGCTGGCACGCAACCACCATAACAACAACCCATGTGACAAAAAGAGACAAAAACAACAAAAAACGCAAGTCTCTGGAAGAGCACTTGCCGATGGCTGCCTATCCGGGATGTCGCTCCATGTCCAGAAATGCTGCCTTCCATGGCTCGCCATTAGCGCCTGCCGGCGCTAGGAGTCAGTCAACAGACAAACAACAGAGATGGACGCGGTCACACTGCTTGGATGGCTGTAATTATGGCACTCGTGCCCCATGCTCATTAAAATCAATTCAAGTTGCTGATTTTTCACCCTACCGTCGAACAGCTATAGCATTTATATTAACTTCTACACCGCCCCGGTACTACTATACATGCAAATTTCCACATTTTAGGCGGCCTGCATGTGCACCATAACCAAAGATGGCTGATGAATATTCAGTTGGAGGGCGGACATGGACAGTTTCATTGGTCAATTGTGACGAGAATATAGGGGAGTATATAATGGTTTGAAGTTAAAATTAAGAACTAAACAGCGTCAGAATTCAAATCCGTAGGGCTCGGGGCTTGGGAGAGAGAAAAGTAGTCTTGAAAATACGACGAATGATTCCTGGTTTTGGGACGATGTCCGACCTGAGATGCATCCATTTTCTGTTTATTTGGTCGTTGATTCAACATTATCAAATACTGGCTATATGTGCATTGAAATTAGGGGGATGTGTGCCTTGATGGTCATATATTCTGCTGTGCCTCTGTTTGTATGTAGAATCCCAGTTGGACCTTGGTATGTGATGATCCAGATTGTTGGATAACCGGTCTTGCTTTGACCACGAACCCATCAGAGGCCAACTGTACCATCTACAGCCAAGGTGAGTTTTACAACCGAGATATTGCGGTGCCCCATTCATAGAAGAATGGGCCACACATGTCAGATGGTTATTTTTGCCTGAAGAGCTGCACTGCATGTCATATAATAACAGAACAATAATGTGAGGTCTATCCATAACGTAGATGCAATTCATAAACCTTGAACGAAGTTAAAATGGGAAGAGATGTCAGTTATGTAATCATGTGTCCTGGCCCTGTGCGTTTTCAGGTGAAGAGTTATTCTGTAAGTTGACCAGAGACATTCCTGAGGCAGAAAGACTCCTGGCCACGCCGCTGCTTCCTCCAAAACCCTCCTCCCCTGTCGCCAGGGCTTCACCTCTTCTCACCATTGTCACCCCAAAAACATCTGTGGTCAAAGAGGAGCCACTGTATCCTGCAGCGCTCCACACGGACATCCAGCTCCTCCCACAGCAAGCAGGCATGGCTGCAATCTTGGCTACAGCTGTCGTCAATAGTAAGTGTTGTTTTAATGCCATGAATATAATTAGGCATTGCAATCAATAAGGCACCACCTCATTCAGAGTTTTGATCCCGTTCTAATATTACACATTCTGTTAATGGGAATATTTGAACGAGTACCCGTAGTGATGTTCTTTTTAACCACATGAGGGCAACGCGAGTCTTCAGCAGCAAGTATCAGCTCTGACCCTTACGTTTAACAGAGTGCCGCATTGTCTATGGCTGATGCATGATGCATTTGTAGCTAAACGGAACTTGATCAAAATTTAACTTAGTTGACTAATGAGTAATGCAACATTCCAAAAGGTACAAAGGCTCTTAAATTCTGTTTGTACATCTTGGATGAACTCAATGGAACCTATGTTGTGCTGTCTGTGATTAGAGGACATTTTCCCATGCAAAGACTGTGGGATTTGGTACAGAAGTGAAAGGAACCTGCAAGCCCACCTCATGTACTACTGCGCCAGCCGACAGAAACAGCCGGCTGCGGCCTCGTCACCCCCACAAGACAAACCCAAAGAGTCCTATCCCAATGAGCGCATCTGCCCCTTTCCTCAGTGTAACAAGAGCTGCCCGAGCGCAAGTTCACTGGAGATTCACATGCGTACACATAGCGGTGAGAACAAGATGCATCGTGTACTCGACGCTTTTAATCACAGCAACCGTTTTGTTTCCTTGACTGATTTCACTTTGCTGTTCTTCCCACAGGTGAGCGTCCATTTGTGTGCCTCATCTGTCTATCTGCCTTCACCACGAAAGCAAACTGTGAGCGCCATTTGAAGGTCCACACTGACACTTTGAAAGGGGTGTGCCATGGCTGTGGCTTTGTCTCGACTACAAGGGACATTCTGTACAGCCATTTGGTGACGAGCCACATGGTTTGCCAGCCTGGATCTCGCAGTGAGGTCTACTCTCCAGGGCCTGGTCTTCCCAAGTTGCCCTTGTCCAATGGTGAGTCACACAGTCATTGGAAAATCGTGTCAGATGTAATGTCGAAGGATTTATCGGTTTCCATTTCCGACTAACTCGGATCTACGAAGACATTTCAAGCTTTGCAAGAATTGATCATTTTATTTTCTGTTGTTGAGTAAAAACCATGGCAATACCTCTCCATTGTGTCCAGGTAAAAGCAGCAGTTGGTTTAGCAATAGCGATTTGCAACATCACTGTTTATAATTAGTCAGTCAGTCATCTTCCTAACCGCTTGATCCTCACTAGGGTCGCGGGGGGTGCTGGAGCCTATCCCAGCTGTCTCCGGGCAGTAGGCGGGGGACACCCTGAATCTGTTGCCAGCCAATCGCAGGGCACACAGAGACGAACAACCATCCACGCTCACACTCACACCTAGGGACAATTTAGAGTGTTCAATCAGCCTGCCATGCATATTTTTGGAATGTGGGAGGAAACCGGAGCACCCGGAGAAAACCCACGCAGGCCCGGGGAGAACATGTAAACTCCACACAGGGAGGCCGGAGCAGGAATCGAACCCGGTACCTCTGCACTGTGAAGCCGACGTGCTAACCACTGGACTACCGGGCCGCCCCTGTTTATAATTATCCAGGCGAAAACCAGTGAACTTGAGTGAAAAAATGAGAGACCATTAACAGTCCTGCAACAAGAAATTGCAAAACGACTACAGCTCTTCGGTCAGGAAGCTAATGAGGAGCATAGCCAAACTTTTCAGGGGGTCTTTGAGGAAGACTAACAGAAGCGTTTCACCTATACTCTGCAAAGTCTTGGATTGTCTCTTTAATTTGGAAAATCCTAGGCAGCTGTAATAAAGCGTGGACTATTTCTTTATAACCAGCCGCGGCACTCTCCACACATGCACGCAGACATTCTCGATGGCGTTCTTCTGCTCAATACAGCAATGCTGTCAGTGCAGCAGTTCAGAGCAATCAGAGAGAATGTTGTTGTTAATTTTCATCGTAATCACTGAAGGAAATTTAGGCCCATTCCTTCTTGATGCATAATCATTCATAAAGCGGGTAGTCAAGGCCTGTGTGTGTACGTTACATGCCAGTTTTCGCTGTCTGTGGCAGACAATTAGCTTGGACGGTGTGAGTTGGAATTTAAAACGGTTTGATGTCGACCTCTTGCTTTTGTTTTACATTTGAAATGAAATGAAATGAAATCCAACATGTGTTCTCGCCAGACAGGCGCGACTGACTTGTCGTATTTTTTCTTTGTCAGTTCTCAGCCCAGGAGACTCTGGTGTGGTGCTGAAGTGTCAAGTCTGTGGCCACAACTCTGATTCTCCTTCGCAGTTGCAGCAGCATGTCCGAACCCACCTAGAAGTGAGAGTCCCCGCTGAAAGGAGTCCCACCCCTCGTCAAAGTACCCCATCATCTGTCGACCAGCTGCAGCCGGCTACACCGGAGGGTGAGCCGCAAGGCTGCGTGCCACAGTCGGATTCCTCCTGCCCGGGTGCTAACGGGGGCTCTGCGACTCCACGTGGCTGCAGTCCTCCCGATGCCCAAACCAGCACTCTAAAAATCAAAGAAGAGCCTCCTTCAGAATCTGAGACGGAAGAACATCAGATGGACTTTCAGGACGACGGTGAGGAGGCTGACCAGAAAGCAGAGAACACAAAGGAGAAGCAAACCCTCAACTCCATTTGTCAGACAACAAATTCGCCAAAGAGTCCTGCCGCTACAGCAGTAAAAGCAGAACCAACGAGTCCCACGCCTGGTTGTAGCCCAAGTCATATAGGTGGTGCTGGCTCCGTTTTCCCCGGCGGGTCAATGTTTTTGCCTCAGTACATGTTTAACCCTGAAACAGCCATTTTGCCCCAGGCCTCCGAGATCCTGGCTAAAATGTCTGAGATGGTTCATAGCCGTCTGAAGCATGGCCAGACAATTCCTCAGAGTAACGCAGCCCCCTTCTTCCCCTCTGCAACAACTGTACCAACGGCCACAGCAACTCCGCCTCTAAAAGGAGCCACCTGCTTTGAGTGTGACATCACATTCAACAATATCAACAATTTCTATGCACACAAGAAGCTTTACTGCTCAAGTAGGCACCACGGGGAAGGTGCAACCTCAGCTTCAGGCCCCGGATCAGCAAAAGATACTTCCCCACCCGCTTTGCCCTCCAGCAAGGCGCAAGATTCCTCAGCGTCTCCTTATGATGGAGCAATGAGCAGAGCGGCCTCCGCCTCTCCCTCTGAGTCCGAACCTGCTGCAGATAGGGGAGCACCGGCGGAGTCCAAGAGAGTGTCGGTGAAGAACGAAACTCCTGCGGGCCGGGATGGAATATCGTCCTCTTCTGAAGGTGAGGGTACAGGCAGTCGAGGAGGGCGAGCCAGCGAAGGTAGCCAGAGTCCTGCCAGCGGGTCGGCTGAAGACCTGGATGATGATCCCAACAGAACCTTTTGCGAGGCCTGCAACATTCGCTTCAGCCGCCACGAAAACTACACTGTTCACAAGCGCTTCTACTGCGCATCGCGTCACGACCCGTCCAATCAACGAGTCACACACATGGCAAAGGCGACCTCCACATCAGCCTATCAACCTCAGCCCATTCGTACGCGCAAAAGGAAGAAGATGTATGAAATTCATATGGCGCGGACAGAAGCCCTGGCGGCGGCTGCGGCCGCCGCCGCCACTGTCGCCGCTGCCGCTTCTGCTCCGTCTCCTTCTGTACTTGGCTTGGCGGTGAAGCAAGAGGGTTCTCCTCATGCCGCAGGCAGCTCCAGCCCCGAAGGCGATGGTCCGATTGATCTGAGCAAGAGGCCCCGCCTCCACGAAGCTCCTCATCATGGCGCCAGCGGTATTCTTTCTGCCTTGCCGCTCAATGACTACCATAAGTGCACCGCCTGCAGTATCAGCTTCAATAGCATTGAGAATTACTTGGCTCATAAAACCTACTATTGCCCCGCCACCACCCTCCAACAGCATAGCTTTCAGCTCCACAGGCTAAAAAGATCTGTTTCTACCTCTCCAAAGAGCAAGTCTCACCAGGAGCGCCAAGATCTTCTTCGGCCCATGGAAGCTAAAGTTCTTCCCGCAGATTGGATGACCCAGCTGCAAGGCTCATCAACCAGTCCTCATACCTCCGCCTTAACTGCCTCCGACGCCACATCTCCCCCCGATGCGACAAGCACACATGCGGCCACCCCGGGAGCAGGTGCCAAAGGCGTTAGCACGGCTTCTTCCCTGATGCTCTGTCCATATTGTCCTAACAAGCCCATCGCATGTGACCTCATGGAGCACTTCAAGACTGTCCACGGCCTGGTTGTATCTATTCAGTCACCCCAAGAGGCTCACCCCCAGCCAGGCAGCGTAGTTAGTCCCAGCCCAAGCCTTAGTCCGAGAGATGGAGTCCCAGCCACCTCCTCCCGTAGCCAAATCGGCCCGTCCAAATTGGTCCCTCGCATTCCCAGAGATGGTATGAATGGGCAGGCAAGGAGCGACACCAATTCTCCGTCCTCCCCTCTGCTAAATGGCAGCCCATCGGCTGAAGGCGGATCCTCATCAGCGAGTTCGCCTCAACCCGTTTCCCCGTCAAGGGCTCCCCCTCTGACTTTGTCACCTGTGCCTGACCACCGAAGAGAAACAATGGGAATCTCCCTGCCTCCAGACAAGACTTCACCAACTGTTGCCTCCATTGGCCTCCCCGCACCGCCACCTGCCCCAATCTCCAGTCCGAAACCCCCCGCCATCTCCCCGGTCCAGAACGGTAACTCTCGCTTCTGTAGGCTGTGCAATATCAAGTTCAGCAGCCTCTCCACATTCATAGCGCATAAAAAATACTACTGTTCCTCCCACAGTGCTGAACATGTCAAGTGAGCCGAGCGATTCACATCATCCTCTCTCTCTCTCTCCTTCCCTCCGTTAATCTGATTGAGTAGATGCGACGCTTCGCTCAGCTCCAAGAAGCTCCCTGTGCACCCTTTTCTGCAGTCAGTCAGTTCTCGCAGGCAGGTGCCAAAGTTGCAAAGTCGCAAAGAATGGCTGTCACTCAACGAACAGGGCCTGATGCGTATTTGCTCCCGAGCAGAATTTGCCAGTGATGTTACTCACTGATTATTCCTCTCCCACGGGTCGCAAAACTGCCAGCTGAGAGGCGTTCTACGCACGTGTCTACCTGCACACTAAAGTGTGTCTCGTCCCTTAGGTCACTTTGTCATCCCAAATGAAGCGGCAACCACTTCTCAATATTTTGCATTGTGGGACGTTAGAAGGTTCTGTGTGAAGAGCCTAATTCTGACTTTGTCGAACTGAGTTGTTGATACAAGCAGATATTACATTCTAACAGTTGATAAACAATAACGCCGATTTTCCCAAATCTCCAGTCTTTTCATGTTGTAAACAGAGGGATAACCTCTTGGATGGAAAAGACTTGATCACGTAATGTTTTTCACATCTGTGCATATGTCTAAAAAAAAAAGAATTCTATAATGCATTAGGTTTCAACACTGGCCCTTTTATGCTTACTCGAAGAAGCTAAGGCATATTTTGTAAAGAAAACTGTGGTCTGAAATGTTACTAATTAGTGAAGGATATTTCAAAATTAACTTTTTCTTTTCCTCTTCAGATGCAAAGGAGAGACAAATGTGAAATATTTATCTTCTTGTCCTCACTGATTTCATGACAACACAAAGCTACCTACATATTGTGTGAGAGTATTTTTGTTTTTGCTTAATTTTCATGCTGTTAGAAGGAACTGTGTGGTGGCTCTCGGTGTTGAAGTGTTTTTGTGTAGATATCTAATGTCTTCACCCTGGGACTACACTGAATTTTCTGATCATGTAAAGATTTTTTTTTTTTTGGCTTTATAATCTGTCTGATGGTGACAGTCAAATTTAATTGGATTAATCCATTTGTGGATTAGCAGCACAACTTCATCCAGTTGTCACTCATCGCTTCAAAAAAAAAAGTATATTTTGGACACAGCTGCTTATGTACTGTGATGGCAATGAAGTCACCTTCCAAACCTTACGCGATATAACATCTCTTATTTCATTCTAGCTTCATTTCCTGGCATCTTTTGACCTTTAAGAGCTCACACTCTTACTTTTTTTTCTGTGTAATATGAAGTGATAGACATCAATGCACCCAATTCTAAAATGTTTTTCATTATAGTGATTGTTTCTCTTGGGCAAAGGAATCGTCCAGTCGCATTACAGCACCCCGTGCACTACAGGAAGCATATCATTATCTAGTAATTTGTTGGGTGAGAGTCCATGTGACACTTTCATTTTATTTGTCATTTTTCATACACGCGCAGCAGCACAGTCGCAAGCTATTGCCGTTGCAGTGCAGATATCGAAGGCCCGTTTTCATTTCGTTTCATTTCATTTCATCGGATCCAAGATATAATTCTAATTAAAAATGTCAGTACAGTTGGATTTGATCCATCCCGCAAGCATTTTTGACCAACATGACTCTTTTGTATTGGATTGTGTGAGAGGTCTCTGAAAGCCAGTTTTCCTACGATCATTTTTTTAAAATCATAATAATAATAAACTATGACAACAAAAAGTCCCTACATTTCTTTTCATCTCTAAGTAAAGTTGTACTAATCATACAAAATGAATCAGCCTTATTTTAGTACATAAAAAATCCAGACCTAAATATTCCATGAGAATACATCGAGCTCAGTTGGTTGACACTCACTTAACTCCATGGACACATTGAAACAGCCTCATGGGAACATTTTTTCATCGAAATAAAAGGGTGATGATTTTGCCACTTTCAGGTGTTTTCCAGGTGCTGTGCTTTCTCTTAATTTTATGAACTCAAACCCGCATTTCTGAAAAGTATTACACAATGTTGTTATAGGTAGGCCATATGATTTGGAGCTGGGAGTCGCGGCTTGGAGTTTGAAGCGGATTACGTGGGACAGGAGAAGTGAACTAATCTCTTTTCGTCAATGGATGCTACAGCTTTGTGTTTGCTTTCAAAACTTAGCTTGTAGCAGACGTGTGCACATTTTCAGCATGACGTCTCTGATCCACTGGAGAAAGGACACTTTGATCCTCTCCTCTTTCATCTAGAACTGCTTCAGACAACAAAGTGTATGCAGAAAATTGGTGAAGATTGAACGACTGTCTGTGTCCTATGTGTTGTCTTGTGTTATTTTTGTTATTTTGACTTCAAAATGGCGCCGCAAGAGTGGCTGCCTTTCCAGCAGCTCCTATTTTTTTGTTGTTCTACTTCTTCCTTTCATAACTTTGCTGCTGTGAATTGGGAATTTCTCCATTGTGAGACTAATAAAGGTTTTTCTTTTTTCTTTTTTTATGCCATGTTGGACTGAGACTAAAACTGGAAGCTAATTGTGATCTTTCTGCTTTGCTGCATTTCATCGGACACGTTTGATTTCAAATACCAAATCCAAATGTACAAATCCCCCAAAAAACTTCAAATTGATTTTTTTAAACCTTGATGCATTACACTAAAATAGTCTACAGTTACTGGGAGAGAGCTGAGTCATAGTCAGAATCAGATTTTGGAGTGCTGGAATTTCATTTCATTTTATTGGCCTTCTTCACATTTTGTTGCACTGCGTTATTTAAAATGTGTTATTTTAGGGATTTTTTTTCCTTCAACTATATTTATTCTATACAGCACTTTTCCCTATCAAAATAAAAGATTAATTCTTGTTGTATTATGAAGGACCCTCCCACTCTATTTTTCCTCAAATGTAGAACGCCACAATGAATGTCAAAACCTCTATTTTTTATTTTCATATATTTCATTTCCACTACAAGCTTGTCCAATCTATGCATGGGAAATAAAAACAAAAACAAAAAACAACAACTTTGAGACTCATTATAGCAATGTACTTTGTTGTGATGTCAGCTTCTAGACGCACTTTCCATGATGAGCCCAAATGGGAGATTTTAAGTTTGAAACACACATATGCTTCGTCACTGCTATGTAGCTTCCTTGATGCTGGCTCGTGAAGAGACCTTGAATGACTCATCAGCCTTCCTTTTAAAAACACATGTATGGAAGATCGTCTCTGGAAGAGTGGTGGCTCTCTAAGACCGTTGATTGCTTTGAAATCAATGCAAAGAACCACACAGACAAAAACAGCTTTTCTCAATATTGCTTATTTTTACAAATGATTTGGTGTCATATGCTTTTTTTCACCTGAATCCTTCCGGTACACGTGTGGCAGAAACGCATTAATTTGGGGAGATAAGGCTTAATGGCATCTCATTACGTATTTAACTAATTTCCATAACTGAGCTATTGCAATCTCTGGCAAGGCTTAAATTTACTTCTTGTCTTGGAAACATTGTTTAGCAAAGATATACGTTACAGTATAGAAAAAACAAACGGAAAGACAATACGACATGAATAAACCAATCAATAGTTGTGCATGATTCCAATGTGTGTCCAAATAGTGGCTAGCATCTCTGCAGTCTGTATGTTTTCGTGGAGTTTTGTTATTTCTTTTCCTGCGTACTGCGGTTTCCCTCCACATCCACAAAACATTCTTAGTAGGTCATTTGAAGAGTCGAAATTATCGATGTTTGTGCGCTGCGATGGATTGGCTCCTGTTACCCGCTACCCTAATTAGGACAAGTGGTACAGAGGAGGGATGGAAACATTATTCCCCCTATTTTAGCCTCCCTGAAAAAACTATTAAGAGATAGTGACGGTTTGATTTGGTTCTGTCTAATAAAAGAATTCACTCTTAGATTGAGCAAAATAAACTTGTGCTCAAACAATGAGAGAACAGTAGAAATGTATAAATGTGTGACCTGAAGCTACTACAGGTACTTTATTCCCACCCAAAAATGTTAATCAAAAGAAAAAAAGATGATTTTGAAAAGTAAAATTGAAGTGGTCGCACTGCATAGGAGTATTTTTCTTTTAATGGCCATATGCAGAAAAATCCAAAAGTCTAAGGGTAACTTTTACATACTTATACATACACATTTAATGTATAATACACTGTAAGACCAACCTTTAGTCAAGTCAGCTTAATTGTCAAATATGCTCTATGCACAACATAGATGAAATTTCTTTCCTCTCACCCGCAGTGCAAATATGCAGTGCATTGAAACCACACACAGCTAAAAATAAGGTCAGTGAAAGCGAACTGCATAAATATCTAAATAATCCATCCATCCATCCATTTTCCGAACCGCTTGATCCTCACTAGGGTCGCGGGGGGTCCTGGAGCCTATCCCAGCCGTCTTCGGGCAGTAGGCGGGGGACACCCTGAATCGGTTGCCATCCAATCGCAGGGCACACAGAGACGAACAACCATCCACGCTCACACTCACACCTAGGGACAATTTAGAGTGTTCAATCAGCCTGCCACGCATGTTTTTGGAATGTGGGAGGAAACCGGAGCACCCAGAGAAAACCCACGCAGGCCCGGGGAGAACATGCAAACTCCACACAGGGAGGCCGGAGCTGGAAACAACAAAAAGCGCTGGTCAAAAATAAGGACCAGGAATAAATTAAGGAGGTAACAGAAAACGCTTGCGGGAAAAATAGCAAGGAGAATGAATTGGCAACTGTAGAAATACACACGAGCGGATATAAAGACGCGCAATTGCAACCACAAGGCTTCAAGGCAACGAATGGAATTAGTAGTAAGCGAGAGAATTGGCACGGCGTGGAATTCTCCGGCACTGAGAAGACTGCCAGAGCCTTCAAATAAAGCATGTTTAATTAGTCCCCAATGGGTGACAGGTATGTAGGTGGCAACAGGGCCTGCCCCCTGCTGGCAAACACGGGACGTGACACTTTCATGACCAGGGATGAAAGTGCAACAGGTCTCGAGTCATTGCATTCCTCGGCATTCTCCGGTTTAGAAAAGAAGCACGAAAAGAAATTCAAAATAAAATGTCATTGTAAAATAGATGTTTAAGAAAGTAGAAGTTCCAATGAACGTCATGTTTTACGATGAGAATGTGTTAGCTTACGAAACAGTACTTGTAAGACCGCACGTCACCCATTCGCTTTATATTGGAGAGGAGCAATGGTACAAACACAACACCTTGAAGAGGAAAATGAATAAATCACCGTTATAATGAGCCTCTTGTCAACGACCTCGAAAGTAATGAATGGAATGTTTGGATCGCATGTTTTCACCAAGCCTGATGTGGGCAGGTCAAACTTACAATGTTCAATCAAAAGGAAGGAAGGATTGTGAGCAACGTTCCATCAAAGCTGCGCGCGTGCGTAATCGCGCGCTGCCCTCACTCGCTTCACGCAAAGCAAATATAAAAAGCACATTAACAAACAAGAATTTCAAAAATTCTAACCTGAGTTGTATTGGCATTTTCCATGTTCATTTTTGTCTCATTTAAAGAAATTTAAAAGTTGATTTGGCAAGCGGTTGAAGGAGTGGCAATGAAATCAGTTTGTCAGAGTTTTTATTCCATTTACGTTACGTGTACGAAGCTTGCAATTGTGGAGGACTAAATAACGGACCTCAATTTACGTCTCAAGCGCTACAGCTCCAGCAACTCATCATTCAAACACAATCTCTGTAAAAAAATGTAAAATTAGTAACTGCTGCAACGATGAACTTAATGCGTACTGTTTAAAGCATCAAAGCATGTAGATGTCAGTTAATAACATGCACTAAGATGATGTTTTCATAATGAGTGGATTCTAAGAGGGCTTAAAGCAGGGGTGGGCAATTATTTTCCCGGGGGGGGGGGGGGGTCAAATGAGAAGCAGAAAATATTGTGGAGGGCCGGGCCAAAAGTTAGAAATAGAAATAGAAAATAAAGAAGCACAATGTTTTTCTATGCCAGTAATAATGTAACATTCTCCTCCACCATCACACTCAGCGCCAGTTCTCCTCAAGGATGTGTACTGAGCCCCCTGTTGTTCAGGCTCTACACATTTGACTGCTCTCCGACTCTTATTAGCGGTCCAGTTTGCGGAAAGTTTTTAACATGATAACAATCAAACCATTCTAGGAAATGTTCATTTACTCGAGCCACAAGCAATTCACTCTGAGCATGGAAATTGCCAGAATCGGACTGAGTAAGAATCGCTTTCTTGTTTTTCAACGTTTCGTAGATTTGAGTCTTTCCGACTCCAGGCGTCTCCTGAATGTTTTGTACTTTGTTACCCGCTTCGTTTAATGAGATATGTATCACTTTCCCTTCCATGGTCATTACTCTCTCCCTCTTTCTTCGTCTTCCCCTACCTCCCTGTGCTCTGCAACTTGAAGTAACTGCACCACCTGGTGTTGAAATGCCTGTCATTACAAGTCCAAACGAAATGAATGCAATCAAATTGTGCACCAATCTTCGGCGGGCCGGATTAAAAAGACCTACGGGCCGAATCGTGCCCGCAGGCCGTAGTTTGCCCACCCGTGGCTTAAAGGCTGCAGCCCCAAAACCTATATGCATAGGAAAATGAATTTAAATTCAAAGAAAAGGTTGCTAATTGCCTTTTAGAGTGGGGCCTTGGGTGCCACATTAAAGTAGTAAATCATGAAAGTACTAATCCTAACCATGCTTTGATGCAGGCAGCGCTGAAAAAAAGGTTTTCATTTTCACTCTGAAGGCTGTCTCTCACGTCATACTTTCTTAAAAGCTTCCTGTTAAACGGGGATTTTATTCTTGAAAGGGGCGACGTTAAGAGTCTGTCGTAGACGCACACAAAGGACGACAAAATGGAAGGAAATGCTGAGGGACAGGCAGGAATTCGCAAGCTGGAATTGTCAATGGACAAGTTGACTGAAATGAAGTACTGACCAAGCAATTACATTTTGACGAAGCATTCGGGGAAACAATAAAAAGTACAGTCTCAATTGACAAAAACAAAAATGGGCAACTGCGGGGCCAGGTTTGTTCACGACCGACAGCAGTTTTTGGAAATAACCTTTTACAGACTGTCCAATATTTACTGTAAATGAGATTCGACCTGACTCGGCTGCTGACAGTTAGCAAGAAAGCGCAAATGTCTGGATGACTTATGTCAAGATGAAAATATCATTCAGTGTTCCACAGTAATGTGTGTGCGGGTGTTTGAGTCATTCACATTGCTCCACAAATTACTTAAAAAAAAATAATTGGTTATAGTTACGAATCGAATCAAAACTACATGCCGTTGAAAAGTGTTTCAGGTGATCCAAGTTACGTGTGGACCTTGTTCGTGATTAAAATTGAAAATTACAATAAATCACAAACCAAAACAATGTACACAAACTAAGGCAGTAAGTCGATTTAAAAAAAAAAAAAGAAAGAAATCATTGCGATCATTCGCATTGTTTCCACAGCTAGCTGGTGTATTTTGGTGTCCTATGTGTGTGTGTGTGTGTGTGTGTGTGTGTGTGTGTGTGTGTGTGTGTGTGATGTGACATGACCAGAATCCTGTGCAGGCAGTTACTCCTGCGACCCCGAAAGCGATCCAGACTCACCTTTCAAAGACACTACGTCGCGATTCCGCTCCCAGGAGCTCAGAAGGTGCATGTATAGCTGTATGGTTTCATTTCGTTGCCATGGTGACACATTTTACCCTTGGGGTTAATTTGACCTCAAGGGATATTTGGCTCCAGAAAATTATGTATCTGTGAATTTGTTGACCCAGTTTTTGTGTCAGGCGCTTTGATTGTGTGTTGAATACATAAAGACCCCCTTGATAATAACATTTATCAGCAAGTTGACCTGTCCTGTAGCGCCACCATCAGGTCAAACTTTAAAATAAGAATTAAGGCATTTAAAAAAGTTTCCATACAAATCTTTTGAAATTTTCTGACATTTTATAGCCACAAGAGGATGAAACCTATTGGTTTTGGTGATGAAATGACATTTCATGTAGCGCCACCACCAGGTCAAAAATTCAATTTTAGAGTTAGACGTTTGATTATGTTTAATCCAAATCTTTTCTAATTTTGAGTGTGCATTCATGACTCTCACAGTATATTGATTAATGTTGGCAACCTCCTTTTCCAACCCCGCCCTCTCCCCTCATGACATGTTTACTTTTTTTGTCACATATCTGTCTCACACACAAAAAAAGTCTCACATACCCTTCCACTAGTTATCCGGGCATAGGACAGGCTGTGACAGAGTTAATATGTATTTTTTAAATGTTTTTGTGGGCGCCGGGGGGGGGGGGGGGTAATTCTGTGTGAGACACTTGCCACGTTTCTTGCCGGCGGTTTGTACCAATGGAGGAGTTGGGTGTTTATCTCTGTCTATATCCGTGGTGGGTGTTGGAGCCTATTCCAGGTGGGAGACACCCTGAACCGGTTCCCAGCCAATCGCAGGGCCCACAGAGACGAACAACCATCTGCGCTCACACTCACACCCAGGGACACCTAGGTTCAATCAGTCTGGCATGCATGTTTTTGGAATGTGGAAGGAAACCGGAGTACCCGGAGAAAACCTATGGATGCCCAGGGAGAACACGCAAACTCCACATCGGAAGGTCGGATCGACCCCACGACCTCCGCACTGTGAGGTAACGCACCAGGCCGCCCCTGTGTCTGTATTTCCCTCACAAATGGCTGCAGCAAGCTGTTGATTCTCTTGTAGGGCACCATCATCAATCTGAAGTTTCACCAGTGCATTACCTACCTGGTCCAGGAAAGTCTTGATGCCGTATCGGCAGGTTTGCTTGGCGTCTATTGCGAAATGATTAGCATCCACAAAATGCAACCAAGCACACCGACAATCACATAAGGGCCTGTAAGGTTATCGTATTATCTTTCCATTTTCCGTCGGGATCGTGTCTGCTGGTGGCTGAGAGACAACAGGAGGATCAAAACTCTCATTCATCAGATCGGAATACCTCAAAATCAGGGTCCTCCTCAACACAATCCTCTGTCTCTGGGGCACTCTCCTCTATAGAATTTCAAGAGCGAGAGTATGCATATTGCAATGCCCTTGTGGGAAACGATCAAAATTCTCACAGAACTAGTTATTTCCCCCACCCCCTGTAATGTATCAACTCAAAGGTATCAACTGTGTACCTACAGGTGTGGGGATGTTAGGTCACTCTCTCTCTCTCTCTCTCTCTCTCTCAAATATACCCAATCAGATATTCCAATACTTTTGCTCCTGTGAAAAATAGGTGAGTTCATATCCAGTGTTTGTTGTTAAACACAAATGTTTTGCAAAAATAAAGGCCTGGACTCATTGTTTCTGTACTCTTGGATAGGAGTGTGTATTGTATATACATCGACACCAAAGCGCTCTTGGAGTGGAGGCTCTCATGTCTTCATATCATCTCAACACTTAAAACACCACCTGTATTGACATGGAAATGAATTGAGGCTGTTCCCCCCGCATTCAGTGTTGAGAACATGCTAATGTTACTGTCACAAGAACAAAACAAAGCACTACAAATCGCTGTCTTCTCATTTCAAATTGATGTGGTATCTCTTTTTGAGGCCGTGGCTCAAAACGCAATACAATTCAGATATTCATACCAAAAACATTGGGGCTCCACGCACGCATATACGTAAGTACCTGTTGAAATCTCAATCCTCTGTTTGGCGCTGGCCCATATTACCTGATCATTTCCATTTCATTTTGGTTCGCAAATAATTCACAATAAATTAAAAATGTTACTTCATGCAAAAAGTGCATGAACACACTCAGAAAAAAAGGCACGGTACTTACGGGTTCAGTTTTTGTTCTCCAAAGAATCGAATTCCCATTCGTACCCCTAGGTACGAATGAGTCCTGTTAGGACATCAAGTAAGTCCTCCATTGCAGCAGTTTGACACAGTATCGGTGAGAACTAAAAAAAGTGAGTACACGTACTGCTATCAGTCTGAAAAAAAAAAAGTGGTATTGAGCCGTATTTTTTTGTTTTTACCTGTTAATAGGGGTGTTCAAACGGCAAGATTTGGTCCGGTGCTACGCCGGGGCTGCCCCAGTAGAGCGTTCACACGTGCAAATTAGCTCCGGCGTAGCCCCGGAAAACAGCTTACACCGAACCAAATTTGACCCACCTCAGGGATGTGGTTTAAAAATTTGCTCCGGAGCAAATGCTTGTTAGCAAAACAGCACCGGTGTAAATTTGCACGTGTGAACGCAACTGGGTTAAATTTGCTCCAGAGCAAATGCTTGTGAAGAGTTTACGTACGGCGAGAATGCGTTGCTTTCGCGCTCTGTCGGACTTCCGTCATGTGTTTGTTTATTAACGACACAAGACTTGACTGGTAACATCTTTCCTTTAGGAGGAAAGGACTAGAAGACTGGACTGTCTCTGAGTTGTTGGTGTAGTTTGTTCCTTTGTTGTGTGTTCACAACCCCCCGCCCCTCATATAATTTATTTTGTGATTTCCTCTCTTGATTTTCTGTTTGGCGCATAACGTACTTGCTTTTTTGAGTGTCATTGAAGTCATCGTTGATTTACGTTATCGGGGGCGGTCACTCTCAAGCAGAAGGCACGGAGACCGAGAAGGAGAAGGACGTGCCTGTCCAGTAGTCGCTTGAGTTGTGTATATACGTTTTAAAAAGAACCATCACGACAGCTCATTTGTTTTCTGTCGTTTTGCTCCGCTGCAGAAACTGCCGTGTGAACGCAAGTGGGGCTGCACCGACGCTGTGCCGGTGCTGTCACGCTCAGCGGCTTTGTACGTGTGAACGCTCCACACAATTTGCTGCGGTGTAAAATATATCGCAACAAAATACATCGGTGCAGCGCCGGAGCAAATGTGTGCCGTGTGAACACCCCTTATGTTAATTGGACGCTACTTCGCAGATTTTCGTTTATCGCGGGTGGTTTTGGTCACCATTAACCACGATAAATGAGGGATTATTTTAGTGCCACGACAACCGTTTATCTCCACCTGTTCTTGTCAACTCTGCTCCTGGTGTCAGCCAATCAGCTCTCTCCAGTTACTAGTTCTTGTCCAGGTTTGCTTTGATTTCTCATCAGTCTGCTTGCATGTAGTTCCCGGTTTCGAATCATTGTCCATGTTGTCATGTGGCCTGGTTAGTCGGTTCTGAGCATTCACTCTTTCTATCTCAGTTTTGTGGAATTTATTAAACATTTATATTGTTTGATGGCACTCTTGAGTACAGTGCTCACCACCTTTGTTTCTTTAATAAAAACTTTTTTGGTGCTTTTTTTTTTTCATATACGCCTTGCCTTGCCTGTGTGTGTCCTTCTTTTCATTTTTACACTGACAAACATAGCCTCCCATCACCCTAGCAACAAAATGCTTTTTTTTACTGCTGCTATGAACCCGCTGTTATTATTCCTCAGCCAGTCAGACCACTTATCATTTGTCATGTGCCTTTCTCACTGCTGTACTGTGTTTCCTATGATACATTTTCAGTATCATATTCCACCTTCTGGGCGGCCCGGTGGTCCAGTGGTTAGCACGTCGGCTTCACAGTGCAGAGGTACCGGGTTCGATTCCAGCTCCGGCCTCCCTGTGTGGAGTTTGCATGTTCTCCCCGGGCCTGCGTGGGTTTTCTCCGGGTGCTCCGGTTTCCTCCCACATTCCAAAAACATGCGTGGCAGGCTGATTGAACACTCTAGATTGTCCCTAGGTGTGAGTGTGAGCGTGAATGGTTGTTCGTTTCTGTGTGCCCTGCGATTGGCTGGCAACCGATTCAGGGTGTCCCCCGCCTACTGCCCGAAGACAGCTGGGATAGGCTCCAGCACCCTCCGCGACCCTAGTGAGGATCAAGCGGCTCGGAAGATGAATGAATGAATTCCACCTTCTACATTACCTTATCCTGTGGCAACACTCTTCCCTAGTCACACATGATTTTTGATTCGGAAGTTGGTTTCTCTGGTTCCCGTCTTGTGGTTTGTCGAGTCACTTTCAGTTTTTGTCATGTTTTCATTGTTCAGATTCATATGTGCCGTCTGACCTTTACTTAGTAAGCTGGTTGGCCATTAAATAGGACCATAATTTGGTGGCCAACAGTGTAACCAAATTAAACGTCATAGTTGTCCTATTGACCCTGCTTCATTGTGACATCGTTCTACATCGAGTTTATTGCCACCTCCGTGCATGTCACTTCACCTTCCGTGGTGCAAATCTGTTTGACTTTGATTTGACCTTGCTTACCTTCTCTCATGCCTACACACTTTGCGGCCATGGTTTCTGTTCTTCCCAAACCTCCATGGCAGAAGTCTGTTCAGGCCGGGATCAAGCCTTCAGTTTTGGCTCCGTGGTAGCTTAAAGAATCAATTCTGGTTTCATGGCTGCCTGAGGACGCTGCACCAACTGGCTGGTCGAAAGTGTCATGTTTCGTGACACTTAATTGTTAATCTGGGACATGTCCTACAGTTGCCTGCTGTCACTGCTCTGGCGGCGCACACCTTTCTCTATGCAGTCCAACTAATTTGAATTAGTGACAATAATCACTTGGAATGAGAACACTCTGTAAGTCAGTGTTTATTTGTTTGCTGCTGTGTGCTCAGAGAACCAACAAGATCACCCACTGCCAGGTAGACAGCAGCCAAATATGCACAACTCACACACACACACGCGCACACGCGCGGTTTGTAATCTCATTACTCACGAACTGCATAATGTTGGGAAATGTCTTTGTTTTGGGTGATATTTTGCCTTTTAGATCATCACGTTTGTCAATAGTTGGAATGAGTGTGACAGCTGGCGCCTTTGCAGAGCCAAAGAGAATGATATCATCGTTACCGTGCTCATCCTGACAAGATGTGATTCATGAAAAGCATTTGAAATGTCACTATTGAAGTAGAATCAGTATGTTTTTGAAGCTGCATAGAATGTTGGATTTTGGAAATCTGCATTTAAGATGTGACTAGTCAAAGATGAGTGGTGTGCATTATTCGGATAATGATAATAATAATAAAAATAATAATAATTGTGGGCGGCCTGGTAGTCGAGTGGTTAGCACGTTGACTTCACAGTGCAAAGATACCGGGCTGAATTCCAACTTCCTGTGTGGAGTTTGCATGTTGTCCCCGTGCTTGCATGGGTTTTCTCCGGGTGCTCCGGTTTCCTCCCACGTTCCAAAAACATGCATGGCAGGCTTATTGAACGTGTTCATGTTAATTCTTTTTGTACCTGTGTTACTAAGCTCACTTGAATGCACCACTCGACTCCTCCCGCCTTCCTTACACGAAGAAGTGAGGCTTTAAAAAGTTATTTTCCAGACTAGATCTATCTATCTATATCTATGTATATATATATCTATGTATATATATCTATGTATATATATCTATGTCTATCTAGATCTATCTATCTATATCTATGTCTATATATCTATGTATATATAGATATAGATATAGATAGATAGATCTTGTCTGGAAAATAACTTTTTAAAGCCTCACTTCTTCGTGTAAGGAAGGCGGGAGGAGTCGAGTGGTGCATTCAAGTGAGCTCAGTTTGGTTGAGAACCGATGTTCGGTCGTAATCCGAGGCATAAAAAAAATTTTGGTCGAAAACCGAATTGGTCGAGAACAGAGACGTTCGAAAACCGAGGTTTGACTGTGTATACTACATGTCCATTTCAGAGTACACACAACATGTTTCCAGGCATCTGAATACATTATTTTCAATAGAAAATAGATAAGATATAACATTTGGGCCCAAGATCTTGTTTTACAATCAAATTGCAGCATTACTCATTCTGGGGTCATCTTCACACACAAAGGTAGCGGATGTGAACATTTTCTGCTTGGTGTCAAAGAACTGTTGAGCAGGAAATTACTTTTTATTCAATTCAATGTAACTACACACACACACACACACATCAAAAGCCTCGCAGCTTGAGAGCAGTAACTTTGCCATGCAGGGTTAGAGGAGGTTAATTGAGCAGCAACTTTGGGCCGACCTTGATGAACGGTATGAAACTGAAAAGGTAATTGTTTGGTTTTACATTATGATTCTATCATTTTTGGAGTTAATTAAAATATACTTCAAAGTTAATATTTTCTGGTAAGTGCAAATAACTCCGCAACATGACACACCCAGGGCCCAATTAGGCAAGATAGGCAGATGTTAGGGGTCCGTGGGCTGTACGGGGCACCAAAATTCATCTTCAAAATGATTATTTGTATTATATTCAAACATATTAACATAAATAATTCTTAATTTGGCGACTCGGTAGTCCAGCGGTTAGCACGTCGGCTTCACAGTGCAGAGGTACCGGGTTCGATTCCAGCTCCGGCCTCCCTGTGTGGAGTTTGCATGTTCTACCCGGGCTTGCGTGGGTTTACTCCGGGTGCTCCGGTTTTCTCCCACATTCCAAAAACATGCATGGCAGGCTGATTGGACGCTCTAAATTGTCCCTAGTCTAATCTATCTTATGTTAAAATTTTAAGCAATTCCTAATTAATGTTACAACGAATGATAATACACTGAAAAATAAATCATTGTTTCCCAAAAAGTAACAAGTCACTTGCATTTGTTCGACAGTAACAAAACAGTAAAAAAACAAAATAAGACCAGCTTTCTTTTTATATTTTAAATTATGTCATGGTACTTTCTGAAATAAAGGAAATGTTAAAAATGTGTCTTCTTTGTTAAGCATATGTAAATCGTCGATGAAGGGGGCGGGTGGATGGCCATGTAAAATCTCGCTTACGACGGGCTCAGGCCAGCCGTGGACACAACAAAAATTAACCCTAACCTACCAAAGGTAAAAAAGTGTGCCAATAAATATGTTTTCAACAGAAACATACGGCAATAAAAAAATCTGTCTCGTTTGATTTCAAACTCATAATGGATGAGACATCATCCAGGTGCAAATGTGGATTTTTCTCCTTTGTGACCAAATAATAAATGCAAGTTCACAATTGGAATCGAAACTCCTGCTGACAGTACAGCAAATGCCTTCACCTTTTGTACATTCCGTGTGAGACAACATGGGATGTGAGAACAGATGGGTTTGACATTTGGAAGTATCAGAGAAGCGATTGCTGTGACACCAAAAAGCTTGCGTGGGGTCAGGGTCAAAACATCATCTGTCTGTGACGCCATGGTTGCTACATAACGCTTGCTAAAACTGTTAAAAATACACCAGGAGACAGAACTGGGAGATACACGTCACAAGTTTTAAAATACATTTTCCAAATGTGTACTGCCCATCTAAAATCTCCATGGCAACAAGATGAATGTGCGTGGGAGTTTGAGAAGGGTGAGTCAACATTCTTTTCACATACAATACAGTGTGGAAATTGTAGCAACGCGAAGAAAGCGACAATTTCTCACGTTCGCACTCAGAGAGAGTGTGTCATTTTTTATTAGCACAAACAGCAGCAAAACTTCCCGCGCCAACCGAGACCCGCCGAAAGTCGGTTTCCATAGAAACCAGCAGATAAACATGGCGGTCCTTAAAGGGACTGCAATTATTTCTACCCCGTTACCAAATCGTGGACTCTCTGACGCACATATGCAACATTGCATTCACACGTCTGCAGTTGGTGGTGAATTATATATATAGAAGTCACTACAACAGGAATCAAACAAGGTCACTGACTAACTCTTCTTGCTTCATTTAGCAAGACTGAAGGTTAGCATACTGGAGGTGCGAAATCTTGGTTTAATCGGTCTTACTTCCGAAGCAATTAAAAAAACGTTTTTTTTTAATTGAGATGTATGCTTAACAAAGAAGACACATTTTTAGGACAACTACTGTCGACATAGATGCTCCACATGATTGTCAATTGGTTTAATGTCAGGCGGATGATACCGGCCACACTGTGACATTTTCTCTCATGATTCCAATAGCAGCCGAAGAAGCTTTACCACGCGAATTGATTTTCCATTGAAGACATTCATTCATTCATTCATCTTCCGAGCCGCTTGATCCTCACGAGGGTCGCGGGGGGTGCTGAAGCCTATCCCAGCTGTCTTCGGGCAGTAGGCGGGGGACACCCTGAATCGGTTGCCAGCCAATCGCAGGGCACACAGAAACGAACAACCATTCGCACTCACACTCACACCTAGGGACAATTTAGAGTGTCCAATCAGCCTGCCACGCATGTTTTTGGAATGTGGGAGGAAACCGGAGCACCCGGAGAAAACCCACGCAGGCCCGGGGAGAACATGCAAACTCCACACAGGGAGGCCGGAGCTGGAATCGAACCCGGTACCTCTGCACTGTGAAGCCGACGTGCTAAACACTGGGCTACCGGGCCGCCCTCATTGAAGACATATTTTTGTTTTGTTTTTTTCATTGCAGAAAAAGTCAAGTATGAGCACCAAATATTTTCCGGAAGTCATTTTGACACAACTGCGATGGTGAGATGATGACTTGCTGAGGCGAAGGCATATTTCAGTGCGCACCAATGGGTGGAAGAGTTGGGTAGGTGCTGACACAAACAAAAGCAAGGACCGTTGCACAGATGAGCACACAAGTAATGAACAAGTTGTGAGGAGCGATGAAATGATCATCAAGAAGAATGGCGAGCCTGTTTAAACCTTCGGTAAAAGCAGCCATCTTTAACTGGAAATATTGACATTAATTTTCCTGAAACAAACTTAAAGGAAAGAGCATAAATGTCAAATTCATATTCATTCATCTTCCTAACCGCTTGATCCTCACTAGGGTCGCGGGGGGTGCTGGAACCTATCCCAGCCGTCTTCGGGCAGTAGGCGGGGGACACCCTGAATCGGTTGCCAGCCAATCGCAGGGCACACAGAAACGAACAACCATTCGCACTCACACTCACACCTAGGGACAATTTAGAGCGTCCAATCAGCCTGCCATGCATGTTTTTGGAATGTGGGAGGAAACCGGAGCACCCAGAGAAAACCCACGCAACCCAGAACATGCAAACTCCATACAGGAAGGCCAGAGCCGGAATCGAACCCTGCACCTCTGCACTGTGAGTCCGATGTGCTAACCACTTTGTCACCGTGCCGCCCTTATTCTACTGAATATATAGGTTGAACACAATGCTACGTTAAACTTGACTAAGAGAAGGCACAAACTGAGTAAGATGTACACACCATGGACTGATCACTTGTCAATCACAGAGCAAAAACACTCACAAAGACTCACATTGTTGTTTTTTCTGGATCTGCTGCAGCATCGCAGTTTTCCCAGAAGCAAATCTTATCAAACAAAAGACTCTAGCCGTAAGTGTCAAATCACTGACAAGACAGGAAGACAGGGTCACAAAGATGGAATTCTCAGTTGGTAGAACTATTCCATTCCCTTGCTGGCTCAATAAGTTGGGGACGTGTAGTTTCTCAGAAGGAGTATGCTTTGCATGCTGTCATCTTTTCTGACACACTCAGGATGTCTTACAAGTGGCCAAAAATACACGAAAATATTCTTAGGAAAGTGCCAATGGCAACATTATATATTTACATTTGGGGCTCTATTTTCTTACATAGGCACATTATTGTGCAGGGGGAAATCTAGTTTCGTATATTTGGGAATTTGGCAGCCCACACTGCCCCTCCATTCCAGTGAACCAAGGCCACGTTTTTTTTTTCCATGTCCCAGCGTACCTTACAATTTGGTGACAGGAAGTAAACTAGACTTTAGACCAACCAAGTTGTGTTACTGGTAGCGTAATGCAATTTTGGGTGGATTTGATCCAGGCTCAGAAAGACAGATTATAAACTCGTCCGACAGACTGTCCGTCCCTCATTCAGCTCGGGTCCTCTACCAGAGGCCAGGAAGCTTGAGGGTTCTGCGCAGTATCCTTGCTGTTCCCAGCACTGCACATTTCTGGACTGAGATGTCCGATGTTGTTCCCGGGATCTGTTGCAACCACTCATGGAGTTTGGGGGTCACTGCCCCGAGTGCTCCGACCACCACAGGCACGACTGTCACCTTTACCTTCCAGGCTCTCTCCAGCTCCTCTCTGAGCCCTTGGCATTTCTCGAGTTTCTCGTGTTCCTTCTTCCTGATGTTTCCATCACTTGGGACCGCTACATCCACTACAACGGCTTTCCTCTGCCCTTTATCTATGATCACGATATCTTGTTGGTTCGCCACTACCATCTTGTCAGTCTGGATCTGGAAGTCCCACAGGATCTTCGCTCTGTCATTCTCCACCACCTTCGGAGGTGTTTCCCATTTTGACCTTGGGGTTTCCAGTCCATACTCCGCACAGATGTTTCGGTAGACTATGCCAGCCACCTGGTTATGGCGTTCCATGTAGGCTTTCCCTGCCAGCATCTTACACCCTGCAGTTATGTGTTGGATCGTCTCAGGTGCCTCTTTGCACAACCTACACCTTGGGTCTTGTCTGGTGTGGTATATCTGGGCCTCGATGGCTCTGGTGCTCAGGGCCTGCTCCTGAGCAGCCAGGATGAGTGCCTCTGTGCTGTCCTTCAGGCCAGCCCTCTCGAGCCACTGATAGGACTACTTGAGATCCTAATGGCGACCCAACCAGATATCGTGAGTCAGATATATATACTGGATATGTACTGTATGTACAGTATATATACTGTATATCACTGAATATAGTGAAATAGTTTGCTTATATGGCTCTCTTAGTCAAAAAAGTTCCCGACCCCTGATTTAGAGTGTTCAATCAGCCTGCCATGCATGTTTTTGGAATGTGGGAGGAAACTGGAGCACCCGGAGAAAACCCACTCAGGCCTGGGTAGAACATGCCAACTCCAAACGGGGAGGCCAAAGCCGGAACCGTACACAATAATCTCTGCGCTGTGAGGTTAGCACGCTAACCACTGGACCACCGGGACGCTTTGGTCCAGTAATCTTTGACCTATAGCATTTACCCTCTTGCCATTGTGACTTGGTAGTGTGAAGGCTACTCCCAAGTCTTTCATGACCCCAGAAAGATAGATTTTCATCACCACAAAGCTAAAAAGTGTTGATACAACAATAAAATGCTGCAGAATGAAATTATAATCCGGGATAGGTTGACATGTGTGTCTCTGGTGTGTGTGTGGGTGGGAGACGTTTGTTGTTATTAGGCTAACACATCCGTTGCTATTTGCTCATATCCTTTTCGCAGAAAAAACATCTCATTGCTCCAGACTGCAGCTCAAACTGAGACAACAGAGTGGGAGAAAACACACTCGGTGTCAGATTGGATATGCACAAGGAACAGACGTGACCTCCGGTTCATCTGCGTGTGATTTTGGGACTGAAAAACTTCGTCAGTTGTTCACCACAAGAATGCATGGTTGTCACACTGGGAATTATTGATGTACTTTTCTTTGAGTTTCATTTAGTATTTGCCTCCCTTCAGTGAGATTGCGCCTCATATGCAGCTACAAGTCAACGCCAGACAGACATGAATAGAATGAAATGACGAGAGATTAAACGTATAGCATGCACATCCTTGCCTCGGTAAGAAACCCATTTTACTGACATGTAAATAGCATCTTTGAATGACAAAAACGGGAGTGTTGATGAGTTGTTGTTGACACTTGAATCAACATTACAAGTGGTAGCTCAACTCATACATAATGAATTTGCCTTATATGTGGTGCACGTGTATGAATATTGCATGCCGCTATGTCTGGCAATGTTCATTGAAGGTACTTTCTGTTATCATTGATGATAATTGCTTCGAGATATATATATTCAGCTACATATACATGGCCCCCGCGAACACGAGGTAGCCCTTAAGGACCGCATGAGTAGCCTGGAGGCCTTGTTCTAAAACTATCTCACCAGTGATAAGACATTGTGATTTACATAGGTGGGCCTTACGGACTGAAGGTCCATAAGTTCGTCACTGATGGATTTCCATTTTGCTAGAGGACTGGCGACTGACGGAAACTTTGTAGCAGTGATGGACTAAGCAAAGACGGAAACGGTTTTTCACCTGCCACCCGAATCGTGATTAACAGCAGTGGTGGGAAGTGCTACAGTACCAACGGAAGTTCCGTTCGTCCTTTGGGGACGCACTCCTGTTTAGCTGACAACTGACAAAAACACGTTTCACATCTATAGAACGATATTATTTCTTATTGCTTGTAGTTCTTTTGAGAAAATTCATTTCAGGAGTATGTACAGTATGTTTAGCCCCACGCATTATGCAGTACCCCAAAAGTAGTGGTGACCTTTGGTCTGGTGTTGGTAAGAATAGTGGACCATTTTCATTTTCCGAACGTTGACTGAGGAATGAGTAATTATTTCTCAACAGTGAGACATTAGCATAAATATCAATTTTACAGGTGAAGAGGACTCTTCACTGTTCCCATGCTAAGCCTATATATAATCAAACTTTTATTCGGCACCTGACAGGTGCCCTGTTCCTGGCAATGGGATCTGAGGAACACTCATTAGAGATACGTTTTCGATGTAGAAACACAACAATAAGGTGATTTGAACTTGACATAGAGCAGGGGTGTCAAACTAATTTTTGTCGCGGGCCACTTTGGAGTTACGTCTTCCTTCAGAGGGCCGACAGTGAAACCACAAAAATGTTGTCTCATCACATTATTTAACGTATTACTAGTTTTGAAATCAGTCAACTACAATAGTCAATTATTGTGTATAAGTGAGTGTAAACAGGGTAACAATATTATTGCATACATGACAAATTGACATGTTTGTACGGATTTTAGCAAGGATCATGCAAGTTGACACACATGAGTTTCTTTCGGTGGGCCACATCAGATGACGTGACGGGCCGGATCTGGCCCCCTGGCCTTGACTTTGACACCTATGACATAGAGTGTCACTATTTGTTGTTTTTTTTTTCTCTTTCTCCTTTCTTCTTTCTACATACATTCTTGCTGCTGGAGGCTGTAAATTTCCCCAGTGTGGGACAAATAAAGGATATCTTATCTTATTTACTTTAATGTGATCATAATTCTGTTCCTGTTAACTTCATAGATGGTTGAAGAGCCCCAGCACATTATTATTTTCCAATCCAATCCGTTATACTTGTTCTTCTGTTTGCACTCAAGTAATTTTGTTTTTACAATAATCATCATTGGTGTAACATTATTTATGCATTTGTTTACTCAATTGCATCTTTGTCGTTATTGTATCTTAATCATGTCGGCCGCAAGAGGGATGCGAATTTGAGAAATTCCATCATAAGTGTTGAGGCCAACAACTTTGTTTACAGTGTATTTGCAGTGTTCTTCTTTGGCCACCTCCCCTTTCTCAAATTGTCTCCCCCCCACACTCCTCACACTGTGCTGAGATAGACAGCAAGCCTTCTGGTACACGCTTTAGAGACTGGAATAAGTCAAGTACACCAGTACTTGAATTTTGAAAACAGTTGGAACATGGAGGGTATTTGTAAAGACACCGAGCAAAAATCATTATAAATAAACTATTTCAAATTCAGCCAATTGATGCCCATTGAGAGCTTCGGTGAAAGACTCAAGGCTGACTCAAATTAGTGTTGGCCTGTTCCCAAAACAGTGTTTTTTTTTTTTTTTTAATGTCTTGAGGAACGATTTCACTTCAAAAATTGTGTCCTATGCATTAAAATAGCTGCAGAAACAACCTTGTGGAGAAGAGAGAGATGGTCTGTGCCCACCACCGCCAAAGTCATTCTTTTGAGAAATTATTGAGAAATGAGCCGTGACCAAGAGATGCTCTGCAGACTAATTTATTTATTCACATTGACTTCATGGGGGGGGGGGAAAACAAGTTAATATTAGCGCACAAATTACACAGCAAAAAGAGAACAGGTTAACAAGTACAATATTGGCAACATATTATACAAATGAAGTCAATTTGAAACTCTAAATACTGTATTTAAATATATCGCTGATGTCGGGTGGACTTCTCATACCTCCAAAATCATCACTTTTCAGGAGATCTCCAATAAGCCTCGCTTGTTCAACCATTAACATTGTTTTGTCAAATACAGCAATCCATTGTCAACATTTTATACCGGTCAGTAATTTGTAAAAAAAAATAACACAGCCGCGTGTACTGACCAATGCTATAGGTTTGTGGAAAAATGGGAAATTTACCAAACTGTGCCACAGAAAATTCAGGCCCAACCGCAGCGATATGTAATTACAACACATTGAATACACCAAGCAACAAAAGCAGCTATACAGGGAAGAATAAACACAAATAATCAACTTGTCAAAACCAGACTTTTAATGTCAATAAAGCAATACAACTATGTACATTACGTGTTTCCTGACATATATTCTGCATTTCTTGTCATAAATCATTTTAACTATATTTCACATTTTTTCCCACAAAACATGGAACAAAGTCATGAAGGAGCTGAAAGCCGTACAGTGCTGTGAAATAGTATTTGCCCCTTCCGGACTTCTGTGTTTTTTGCATGTTAATCATATACAAAGGTTTTAGTTCATCACACAGAGATTCCCCGTGGAAATACAAAATGCATCTTCTAAATGCCAATTTAATTTATTAAGGCACAAAAAAAATGCAGAACTATCTGTCCCTACATGAAAAAGTAACTGTTCAATCACAAAGTGACTGTGACAAATGACTGTTCTGGGAATGCTGAGTTCAATTCATACGAGTCCAAATCATACGTCATCATAGTCTCCAGTTCCACTGCTACGCTGATGATGTCCAATTGTACATATCCACCAAATCATTTACCCCAACAACCCACTCCACCCTCCTTGACTACTTCAATCACATTCTCTATGGTACAACCTCCAAACTCCTCAATAAACTACAGTACATCCAGAATGCCACCGCCCGCCTACTCACCCACACCCGCACTGGTGATCACATCAACCCTGTCCTTAAAAACCTCCACTGGCTCCCCGTTCCCCAGCGTATTCAATTTAAACTGCTCCTACTCAGCTATATATACTCCATCATCTACCTGGGCTCCACTATTACCAGCAGCGGCGATCTTAAGCCAGAGATTGACCGCAGACGCGCCCTCGCGGCCGCGGCAATGCAGTCACTGTGGCGGCCCCTCTGGCGCCACCACTCAGTGTCCCAAAAGACCAAGATGCGCATTTATAACGCAGCAGTTCTTCCCATCCTCCTGTATGGTGCACAATCCTGGCCATTAAACAAGACCCAGGCCAAGAGGATCGACGGCTTTGACAGCAGGTCACTAAGAACCATCTTGAACATCAGCTGGCACCTCCATGTTCCCAACTCAGACCTCCGAAAACATACCCTTCAGCCCCCTGCATCCCGACTGGCCGCGCAAAGGCGCATCCGTTGGCTTGGTCATCTCCTCCGATTACCCCCGGAACACCCAACCCGTGCCATCCTCTCATTTGATCCAGCGACAGCCGGCTGGAAAAGGCCACGCGGCAGACCCCACACCAGGTGGCTTGATGTCATCAGAGAGGATCTCAAACACCAGGGCCTTACCCTGGAGGATGCAGCGGACCTGGCCCATGACCGTGGTCATTGGCGGACCCTGGTGAAGCTGATCGGCTCTACGCACTGCGACGACCCAACCGAATGAGACTGGGCCCCCGCGTCGCAAGAGCATTATTATTATTTATTACTCAGCTATAAAGCCCTTCACAATCAGGCCCCCTCCTATCTTTCCAACCTTCTTTACCAATACACTCCTTCCCGCAATCTCCGCTCCTCAAACACAAACCTCCTCGCCATCTCCGTGACCAAGCTCAAAACCTGGGGGGGACCGAGCCTTTTCTGTCACCGCCCCCACCCTCTGGAACGCTCTACCACAACTGTACTGACCTCCAATCCTTCAAATCATCCCTAAAAACTCATCTGTTCCGCTATGCTTTTAATACCTTTTAATCTCTTTTACCCATTTTTCTTTTGTTCATCTAAATGTGCTTTTGTAAATTATGTATGCTTGTTTTAAATGCACATTTTTATCCTGTGTTTTAAGCTCTTGTAAAGTGTCTTTGAGTGTGATGAAAAGCGCTTTCAAATAAAATGTATTATTATTATTATTGTTATTAATTTCACATGCACCGAGCACCGCATTTGTTGAATCAAGAAATCACATAATAAGAATCAGTCAGACAAAGTGAAATAGGCTACAACATCTCAAGAAACAAACGTATCATGCCATTCAAGAAGCAATTGGAAAGTTATCGAAATCTGAGTCTGGAAAAAGGTTACAAAGCCATTTCCAAGACTCCGGGGCTTCAGCAAACTACAAATGGAAAAAAACTGGGAACGGTGGCAAACATTCCCAGTCGTCGTCGACCAGCTAAAAATACTCCAAGAGTGCAACGACGACTCATCCAGGAGGTCGCAAAATAACTCGGAACAACTCCCAAAGAACTCCAGATCTCGCTGGCCTCAGTTCAGGTCAGTGTTCATGACTCTGCCATAAGAACAACACAAGCCAAAAATGGCATTCATGGCAGAGTTCCCAGGCGAAGGCCACTGCTGTCCAAAAAGAACACAAAGGATTTGCCAAAACACATCTTGATGATCCTCAGGTCTTTTGGATAAACATTCTGTGGACTGTTGAGTCAAAAATTGAACTTTTTGGAAGATGTGCAGCACGTTACATCTGGGGTAAAAATGGCACAGCATTTGATAAAAACAACATTATGCCAACAGTGTGATGCTCTGTGGCTGCTTTGCTACTTCAGGACCAGGATAACTTGCAGGACAATGATCCGAAACACGACAGCAAGTCCACCTCTGAATGAGTGGCCAAGTCAAAGTCCCGATTTGAATTCAATTGAGATGCTGTGGTGTGACCTTAAACGGGCAGTTCATGCAAGAAAGCCCTCCAAAATGGCAGCGTTGAAGCAATTCTGCGAAGAAGACTGGGCCAAAATTCCTCCACAGCGATGTGAAAGACTCATCACCAAAACAAATTCAAGTTATTTCTGCCAAGGGTGGTACAACCCATTATTAGGTTCAGGGGGCAATTACTTTGGGACAGGTAGGTTTGGATTTTTTGGTGCATCCAAATCAATTGTCATTTAGAAACTGCATTTTGTATTTCCTTGGGTTGTCGCTGTGTGATATTAAAATTGGCTTGATGAAACTGAAACATTTGTGTGATATTAATATGCAAAGAACACAGAAATCGGGAAGATGGGTAAATACTTTTCCACGGCACAGTATTGTATAATTTAGGTTTTACTTCACTCAGCGTGAGCTTTCACATTTGCTTACTGTACTGTACAAACAATATACGCATGCTTTCTTTTTAGGGCCAAATAAACAAATGGAGTATTTTTGGGTAGATAGGCAGAGTTATGCAAAAGTAGTCGATCACATGACACTCACAGCACTAAACCTTACAAATACAAGATCAAGATGTCATACCAAAAGAAAAAGAGCAGTTTTGATATCCTCTATAGTGTTCTTAAGGAACGTCATAAAAACTCTTTTTTTATTTCCCTGAAGAAATTCATCCAATCGACTCATTATGAACATTTATTCAAACCAATGAAGACAGAAATTGTTAAATGACGGCACGAACATTTATTCATTCACTCATCTTCCGAGCCGCTTGATCCTCACTAGGGTCGCGGGGGGTGCTGGAGCCTATCCCAGCTGTCTTCGGGCAGTAGGCGGGGGACACCCTGAATCGGTTGCCAGCCAATCGCAGGGCACACAGAAACGAACAACCATTCGCACTCACACTCACACCTAGGGACAATTTAGAGCGTCCAATCAGCCTGCCACGCCTGTTTTTGGAATGTGGGAGGAAACCGGAGTACCCAGAGAAAACCCACGCAGGCCCGGGGAGAACATGCAAACTCCACACAGGGAGGCCGGAGCTGGAATCGAACCCGGTACCTCTGCACTGTGAAGCCAACGTGCTAACCACTGGACTACCGGGCCGCCCACAAACATTTAATTTGGGTTTATTAACACAACTTCTTCGTAGCAACACAGTCAATGAACTACGGCGTTCTGGTGCTAGTCGGGAAAGTTTGGAAAGACAAGACCAAACCTAGAAAATCGGGTCACGGGTTCTCTATGCGAGAACAAGGGCATTTGGTCTTCAGTTTCAGTCAACAGCAGGTGGCAGTACTGTTTACAATGTCAGCCTCCTTGGATGGCTGAAAACAGGTGGGTTAGTCCTCTTAATTCTTATTCCACAAAGAATACGGACTAGACCAGTGCGGGTACATTGAAAATATTGTCGCAGAGAACATTTTGGATTTGACTTCCTGCTGTTAATACTTGATGACATTTTTTTTCACACATTCATTCATTTTCCGATCCGCTTATCCTCACAAGGGGGGTGCTAGAGCCAATCCCAGATGTCTTCGGGTAGTAGGCGGGGGACACTCTGAACCAGTTGCCAGCCAATCGCAGGGCACACAGAGACAAACAACCATCCGCGCCCACACTCACACCTCGGGACAATTTAGAGTGTTCAATCAGCCTGCCATGCATGTTTTAGGAATGTGGGAGGAAACCGGAGTACCCAGAGAAAACCCACGCAGGCCCAGGGAGAACATGCAAACTCCACACAGGGAGGCCAGAGCTGAAATTGAACCCGTTAGATCTGCACTGTGAGGTCGACGCGCTAACCACTTGATCACTGGGCCACCCGCATTTTTTTACAGATTTATTTTTTTGGACTGAGAAATAATAACTTGACATCAATAGGTAGATGGGTATTTCAAATTTCTCTAAATTACGGTAAGTAGCTTTCTATAAATTCATCGAGCATCCAGGTGAGTTTTTTTTTGGATGCGTGTCAGGAAAATAAACTGTGTCAGCATTTGAATGAGACTCCTTCACATCACTTAGGAGGGCCGTGCCAATGGAACTGACATCTAAACAATGAGATGCTGGCCAAATAAAATTTTCTGCTCGGTTGCCATCGATCACCTTCATCTCTTGATGATCATTTCCATTACGTTTTATGTTTACGTCTGTAGCAGCATTTACAATCGCTCTTTTGGACAATGATGTATGAGGGTCGCGGACCGTAACGAAGCCTGCAGGGGTGACTGACAATCTCCTCTGCTTTCCCTCTTGCTGCTTGCAGTGGTACAGCCCACTAAATGCTGAGCGGAACTTCTGAGACATGGCATTGTATATCACGGGGTTGATTGCGCTGTTGGAATAAATGCACGTCCGACAAAATAATAGGAACCAGGCATCCAAATAAGGCGTGGACACAAAAGAGTTGATCAAAACTAATGTTCGATAGGGCATCCAGAGCAGAGCGAATAGGATCACCACCACAGCTAACATCTTTGTCACCTATAGAAAGGAAGAAGAGAGGCGAGGCTGCATTAAACACAACAGTGATTGAGTTTCCACGGAATCACAAGCTTAACGGGTTGTTTTTCCTACCACAAAATCCCATTTTCCTGACATTACGGTTCACTTGCATTACGAAATGTCCTTCCATATTTATTTGTCATGTCCTTGTTTATGATGATGCTAATGCAGCGTGTTATACCGGAGACAAATTCCTTGTGTGTTCTACAAACTTGGCCAATAAATATGATTCTGAATCTGACATTATACAGGACCGCTTCATTTTTATCGCATGAGAGATCGGTAGTGGGCGTCACAGGTTTTGCTTTGTGTTTCATTTGTGTTTGTTTATTTTGCAATTTGGGCCCCGTTAATGAGAGTCTTGATAAAATGCTAAAATTGAGAATGTTCAAACGGAACCGAGATAAAATACCACCTGTACAGATCATAAATGTCAATCGAAGTGGGAGTAGGGAAACGTGTAAAACGGGATCACAATTGGGCACGCTTGATGTAGAGCAAACGTGCCATTTCATTTGGGATACTTTTAAGTTTTGTTTTGTAGCCAAAGTTTGAGGACTAAGTAGTTAAGGAACCACTTGCTTTTAATTCCATTGACACTTTGTCCAATTGCAGCATTGTACTGGACAAACACACAGTTTTTTTTACCCATTAACGTTTTGAATTTACATTGGACAAAATCTGTTGAACGAGTAGAATACTGGTTAGTTTTACTGACAAGCGAACAATTATTTTGCAGATACATGAGAACCTACGAGTCGAGCCGCTTCTCCTCCGCATCGAGAGGAGCCAGATGAGGTGGCTTGGGCATCTGATTCGGATGCCTCCTGAACGCCTCCCTGGTGAGGTGTTCCGGGCATGTCCCACCGGGAGGAGACCCCGAGGAAGACCCAGGACACGCTGGAGAGACTATGTCACCCAGCTGGCCTGGGAACGCCTCGGGATCCCCCGGGGAGAGCTGGAAGAAGTAGCTAGGGAGAGGGAAGTCTGGGCTTCCCTGCTAAAGCTGTTGCCCCCGCGACCCGGCCCCGGATAAGCGGTAGAAGATGGATGGATGAGAACCTTATTCGAAATGATTTAGCAAAATGAGAAACATTTTTATGTGCATTGTGCGATTCGCTACATGTAACCAGTTTAGTTTTTTTTTTTAACACTTTCATGGACAGTGGTTACTACAATGGAGAGCTTATCATGTTATCAGGTTACAGGGTGCATGGAAAGATTAAAGTGCTCAGAGGTACGAGCATGAACTTTTAGTATAACGCTCAATGGGATTTTTCTGAGCTGTCTGCAGTTTCTTCTTTAAAAATCAGTGAACGTGCGGTATACCGGGAGATTGTTGTGAAGAGGAAGAGAAAAATCTATGCGGCTTGGCCAGACAGAGAGATAGCGATGGGAAGGAGCTGCAGCAGGTTAAGGTGAGTAGGGATCGACATGGTTGGAAAGACTACTTTGAGGATGAATTCGGAGTACGTGTTGATGGAGGAGTACAGGGAAGGACAGAAGGAGCTGCATTTTGTCTTTGTAGATCTTAAGTAAGCTTACAGCACGGTACCAAGAGAGACATTGTGGTGGTGTGTGGGGAGAGAAGTATATTAGAATAGTACAGGTCACGTGTGAGAGCTTGAGGACAGTGGCAAGGTGTGTTGTGGGTGTTACAGAAGAGTTTAGGGTGGAAGTGTGACTGCGTCAGGGATCATCAGCACTAAGGCCATTCCTGTTTCCATTGATGGTGGATAAGCTGACAGATGAGGTTAGACTGGAATCGTCATGGACCAAGATGTTCGCAGATGACATTGTGGTCTGCGGTGAGAGCGAGGAGCAGGTGGAAGAAACATTTGGCAAAGTACTGTAGAGCCATGTGCAAAAGACTAGCTGAAGTATGACAGACTTTAGCAGATTGTCCACATATATTAATTCTAGGTGAAAGCGTGAGAGGCATAGAGAGGGAACGGTGAGGTTATAGCGAGAAGAGATTTTGAGGGTGGAGGACTTCAAATACTTGAGATCGACGATCCACAACAATAGTGAGTGATGAAAGAAGAGGGGAAAAAAATGATTGCAAGCAGGTAGGAAGGCCCCGGGTGTGTTGTGTAATAGAATCATCTCTGCTTGGATGAAGGGAAAGGTTTATAAGTCAGTGGTGATGTCAGAAATGATTTAGGGCTTCCAGACAGTGGCCCTGAAGAGGCAACAGAGGGCAGAGTTTGAGGTGGCGGAAATGAAGTTGTTGAGGTTCACTCAGTAGGCGTTTACCTCCAGGTTGAGATGAGAAATTGGCTCATAGACGGACAGCCAAGGTTAGATGTATTGGAGATGAAGTTTGCTGAGACAAAACTTTGATTTCGAGGGTATGATGTAGTACTTTCGACTGGTAGAAGGGCGACGAGGGTGAAGCTGCCAGGCGAGAGAGCTAGAGGAAGACTTAAGAGAAGATTGATCGCGGTAGTGAGGGAAGACAGGAGGGCAGTTAGTGATGGAGAAGCGAATGCAGAAGATAGGCTTCGATAGAAAAGGGTGACGTGCAGTGGCGACACATGACAGATAAAAGGATGGAAAAACATGTTAAAAAAAACAAAAAAAAACCCAAGAAGAACATTCATTCATCTTCCGTACCGCTTGATCCTCACTAGGGTCGCGGGGGGTGCTGGAGCCCATCCCAGCCCTCTCCGGGCAGTAGACGGGGGACACCCTGAATCGGTTGCCAGCCAATCGCAGGGCACACATAGACGAACAACCATCCACGCTCACACTCACACCTAGGGACAGTTTGGAGTGTTCAATCAGCCTGCCATGCATATTTTTGGAATGTGGGAGGAAACCGGAGCACCCGGAGAAAACCCACGCAGGCCCGGGGAGAACATGCAAACTCAACACAGGAAGGCCGGAGCTGGAATCGAACCCGGTACCTCTGCACTGTGAAGCCCACGTGCTAACCACTGGACTACCCGGGCCGCCACAAGAAGAACAAAACACTCATAAAAGTGTTTTGCACTCCAGTGTTTAGTCACAGTAACGGGGGCGTTTGTTCACCTGTCAATCTGAAGATCAGGTACCACAAGTTGGAAATCAAACAAAGTGCAACTACAAAGAGGTATTTATTCATTAACTATCAAGATTTTATTTACTGTGTGTGTGTCTGTGTACATCATTTGTTGGCTTAGCCCCTCCCAACACTTAGCCATGACCACACAGTGACCATGGTAACAGTGCAGATATTTCTGAACATCACAGAGCCACAGGTGTGTGTGTGTGGGGGGGAGTGGGGGGGGGGTCAGTCTGTAAGCCTCCAGTGATTAGTGTTACAAGTCTCCACTAATACTGCACACTTTAACCGCCTAACCATCATTGCCTCAGTGATCTCGCTGTCATTATTCCTTTTTTTGGGGGGGGTGGGGGGGCCTTCCCACAACCTTTGTTGAAGCCATGACTTTTTCACTCAAGTGTACAAGCTTCCTTTCATGCAGCAGTCTGTATTTTCACCAAGCGGTAAAGAACAATGGGGAATCCAAGCAGCCTCCCTCTCGCTATTTTTTGCTAAGACTAAGTATGTCATAAGTGTGTTTTGAGATACGGTTCCAAGTCCAAACGTCCGTGGTAAGGTATCTGCAGGTACTTCGGCAGGTAGATAAAGACCAAATGTGTATGCAAAGCAAAAGGTTTGATTTCAAATGAAGGGGGTAAAGCTTTCAAATGATGTCATTATGAGCAAACCAGCAATATGCAAATTCAAAATGGGATTTGTAGGCTACTTGGGTCTAAAATAAAAAGAAAAGAAAAATTCCACTCTAGGAATTGGTAGAACATCTCTCTCCGTCTTCTGAATCAAAAAATAAAATGGATTTAGCTCACTGGGCTGTCAAAATGCCACAAGCAACAATGACCCCATATCTTCTTATTCAAGATGCACATCATAAGATCACAGCCGCGGGGGAATCAAATAAGATTAAAACTGACGGCACACTTTTAATCTCCGTTCATAAAAGCGCAATTCTTCAGTGTGCAAAAGTTTATCGATATCCTATCAGATTAAGCGGGCCTATCAAATGATGACTGGAAAAGAAAAAAAAACTGTCAAGTGTCTTTTGAAGAACAGAGAGGGAAAAATCATCAGTGGTATTCACAACACTTCTTTGTAAATCCCAAATCACATTATGCAAATCTTCTGTTCTCCGATGGAGGCTCTTGACTACAGGAGATAGGCATCTTTGAAAACTCAAGACCTTGGGCACAGTGCTCACACACAAAGCAGCGACTCAGAATGCAAGCATGATGAAAAGTCAATTTCCTTGGAAAGTTAAGGCTCGTAAAGGCACGAGGGCCACGGGGGCTTGCTGGAGCCTTTCCCAGCTGACTTCGGGCAGTAGCCAAAGGACACCCTGAACCGGTTACCAGCCAATTGCAGGGCACACAAAGATGAACAAGCATTCGCTCTCACACTCACACCGAGGGACAATTTAGAGTGTTCAATCAGCCTGCCATGCATGTTTATGGAATGTGGAGGAAACTGGAGTACCCGGAGACTTCAGGAAACATTCTTCTCCACAGTTGCCCCTCACACTATCCAACTGCCCTGTGTCAACCGTCGAGAACTTCAAGTTCCTGGGAATCACAGTCTCCCAGGACATGAAGTGGGAGGTCAACACCAACTCCATCCTGAAAAGGGCCCGGCAGCGGATGTACTTCCTGAGGCTGCTGAGGAAGCATGGCCTGCCACAGGAGGTGCTACGACAGTTCTACACGGCAGTCATCGAATCAATCCTGTGTTCTTCCATCACGGTTTGGTTTGGGGCCGCCACAAAAAAGGACAAAGTCCGACTTCAACGGACAGTTAGGACGGCGGAGAAAATCGTTGGCACCGCCCTACCCACTCTTGAGGACTTGCACACTGCAAGAATCAAGACAAGGGCACGGAAAATCCTCCTGGATCCCCCGCACCCTGCCCACCACCTTTTCCAGCCACTTCCCTCGGGCAGACGCTACAGATCCATGCGCACCAAATCCAGTAGACACTTAAACAGCTTCTTCCCTCTAACCATTAACTCCTTAAACAGTCACTGACGTAGTCACTCTTCTTGTACTACAAAACGGTACTACAAAACTACTGGTTACTCTAAAATGGTTCAATGATTTTGGTGTTTACGATGATACTAGTGCAGCGTGTTATACCGGAGACAAATTCCTTGTGTGTTCTACATACTTGGCCAATGAAGATGATTCTGATTCTGAAAACCCATGCACCCTTGCAAGCCTGGGGAAACTCCACACAGGAAGGCCGGAGCTGGAATCGAACCTCTGCACTGTGAAGTTGATGCGCTAACCACTGGACTACCGGCCCTGGTTTATAAATATTGGGAATTAAAATATTTCTGTAGACTTGTGATTTCATTTGGATGGTAGGTTATTCAAGATGGAGGAGTCTTTTCAAGAAGAAGCAATGTTAACACGAGCCATGATATTATCTGGTTTTTACACGTGGTATCATGGGGCAGCGATGGTGAGATGAAGCCCCATGAACCATCGAAACTTTCAGCCAACTGTGCCGGCTCGTGTACCAACACTTCAGTCGGACTCATTTACTCAATGGCACCATCAAGAGTTCACAAAACAAGTCATAGGACCACAGTGGAAAGTTTATTAGAAATAGGAATACGCTTCTGTTACTTTGTATTAGTTAGCTTGTAAATAATTGGTTTTTACTCCTCAAAAAAGTTTTTCTAAAGTGGCTGGGCTGAGGGGGTTAATTTTTATTTATTTTTATTTTTTGGGGAGCTCCTGCCAGAGGTTGTTGCTGGTGTTCATAAAAGTTGTTTTTGGCCTGCAAATGTCACTCTCTTGACATGTTTTCATGTCCAGCCCAAATGTTATCAGCCGAAAACAAACAAAAAAAAAGGAATTAGACAACCTTCCCTGATACTTTTGGATAGGGTGTATATTTTAAATTAAAAATAATGACTGATATTAAAAAGGTTATATGTATTGGTGTAGTAAATAAATTGGCAATGGTGTTTTTTTTTTTGGAGGAACAGTGTATGACATTTTGGGTGTTCTACTGTATAGTTTGTCAACATTATATTTTTAATTCATAAATATAACAAAATATGTATTTACATTTATATACTGTATATAATACCCAAACGTAAAAGATTCTCTGGCCTCTGGATCCAAAACATAGAATAACAAAAAAAAAAAAAAATTTAAACCAGCAGGCTATGTCGACAGCCAATTTCCGTACAAATCCGGTGAATGTTCCTATTTTAAGCATTCGGTAGCTCTATCCAGCTTCGGCCAGTACCGAGGTTTTATCAGTAAGAGCATGTAACACCTGTGCTGTTCACAGGCCGATTAAAGGTTTGTTTACTTGAGGAGACGAGGGGAAAAAAAGTCTAGCAGTGGCAGACTAAAACAGTGTGCGAGGCGCAGGCACATCACTCACCACATTGCCTTGAAAATGACAAAAGAAGATGAAACAAAGTAAAAATGCAGTATATGAGCAAGATCAGTATTGTCGAGTTAATAGTGAGGAAGTTGTTTTGTTCATTGCTTTTAGCGGAGTTCTTGGGAGCGGTGGTGTGCAAAGGACAGCGGATGCCTGTGACACGCACCTAATTCCTAAAGTGTTTTAGATGGTTAGGGTGGGGAGGTGGACACCCGGAGTACTCCTGCCCCGTCATCCCACACCCCTTTGCACGCCCCTGTCGGGCAGTGCAAAAAAGCATGTTGGCACACATTCGAAAGAAACCTGTACACGTAGAAAGGAATGCCCGTTTTTTTTCTCGTTCCAAATGTTTCCAATGAGAACGGCAAGAAAACTTTACTACACTTTGATGCCATTAGCATGTTTTTTTGAGATGGCATAACACAGAGTATCTATTTATCCACTAGTGGATTACTAAAGCAATTATTCTACAAATACTCAAGCTATACTTACAAAACCTGTGACTAATCTGTCCCCGTGTTGTTAGACAGCCTTATTACTGTTTGCAACATTATGAGCAAAGTTGAACTGAGCAGAATACTACTCTCACAAAATACTATTATCACTATGTTGTATGACAGGAACAATGAGTGAATGCCTTGAAATGGCAAGAATGCTTGCCAGCACCTGCAGAATAACAATGGCTGTTTCCATGATGCGAGAAATGTAGCCATTTGTTGTGCTAAATATAGTCAGGAGACAGTGAAGCCATCACTTATTGTTTCCACTAAAACAATGTGTGATCAAGCACGTTTCTTGAGTGAAGAAAATAAACTCACACGTGTGCAGGCCTACAACGCACACGTGCTCTGCAGCAGTAATATCATGTCAACAGCTATCCAAACATAATCGCAAGCTCTTATTCTCACAAGGGTCACAGGCTTGCTGGAGCCTTACAACGATTGTACATAACACGTTATCCATATTTTGAGTCGTCAAAATTTCAGGTGGCATCCAAAAGTGTGTTCAACTTGCTGTAAAAACAGGCAGATTATTCGATATTGTGGTGCCTGAAAATACAAATTCAATTTGTTCTGTGTGCAGGCTCATAACTATTCTATTTATTATAATTAATACTTAGGCCTTCTTGCAGGCATGTCCAAAGTCTGGCCCGGGGGCCAAATCCGGCCCGCGGTCGAATTTCATCCGGCCCTCGGCCCCTGTCATAAAATCAGTGCCGTCTGGCCCGCAGGTTGGGCGCAATGGAACACGTGTTGCATTGACTGAGGTCTCGTAGACCGGTGAGTGATGTTTCATAGAGTACTGCTTCCCTCTAGTGGCTAAATGAGTAATAACATTCACTAAATGAGTAATAGCATTTAGACACTAGAGGGCAGTAGCACTCTACGAGACATCACTCACGAGTTAACAAGACATCACTCCGTGTTCATATTAACCTCCCAGTTTACTGAAATGGCGACAATCAACAGAAAAAGGAAAGTTGACTGCGAGGGACGACGATTCAAGGATGGATGGAAATTGGACTATTTCTTCACTGAAATACGCAACAACTGTGTCTGCCTCATTTGCCAAGAGACGGTGGCTGTTTTTAAAGATTATACTGTCAAGCGACATTACCAAACAAGAGACGCTGACATGTACGACATGATTACAGGCAAGGAACGAAGAAAGTCAGCCAAGGTCGGCCCCCCGACATTTTACCACATAAAATCTGGCCCCCTTGGCAAAAAGTTTGGACACCCCTGCCTTACAGTAAAGACCTAATTAAATAGAATGGTAAGAATCAAACATGTTTTTGTTCATTTCCATGGACGTTTTGCTGCTCCTTCTGGTGCTACCTTGGAGCAATTTTATTCCGTCAATCAATATTATTGATGTACCTCAGCGGCAGCTTCGTATTTTAACTGCAGTTGCAGTGTTGCGCCACTATGGATGCGCTGCAGCAACAACCCAGCGGTGCACAGAAAAGACCTGAAGCAACTACCAAAGAAGAAACATCACATTGTGTTTTTTCTACGGCAGTCAGCGCTATCGGCGTTTTCCCTGGCCAATGAGAAAAACTGCTATATATTGCCCGTTTGTTTTTTTTGCATCCTGTCGCGTTTATTAAAATATATGTTTCCTTCGTGTCAAAATAACGATGATTTTTTTTAGCCACTTTTTTTAAAAAAAGTGACCTGGTGAGGAGGAAAGTCGAGTCCAGGTGAAACAAAGCAGTGAAATTAATGCAACGGGCAGTTAACATGTCAATGTTAACAAATGTGAAATGTGGTCTGAAACACTAGCGAGGGTCAGAATGCAGGACAGGACCAGTCGGTCAGGCGAGGCTGCATAAATCCCTTTCCGATGAGGAGCATAACCACGCAAAGCCAATATGTACGTCATTGAAACATTCTATTTTGTTCCTCTTTCTCTCAAAAACACACGCAGTGGGGCTGAATTCATTTACCCACCTCAGGCATACCGAGGAAGGCATGCACTATTATTTATGCCAAAAGCTTAGGACACCAAAGATTATGAAAAAAGTAAATAATAAATACTCACATGCACCCTTTAGGTAAAAGATCTTTATCAGTACTTCTGTTTTTATCTTTGCCTTTTTTTTCCCACATTCATCTTTATCCACTTTGACTCACGTGTAGAATGTCAGTACTTTTGCAACCTCCGGTTTTTACCCACAATTGACAATATTGGCTGCAATTTTACTTGTTGACGGTGTGCAGATTGGAGGCAAGTGAAGCCTGTGGAAATGAAACCAATTGCTTCCCGCCGAGACAAGACGAGAACTTTGTTTTCTGTTCCCTCGTGTGCCCTTGTGACTGTTCAATTCACTTTACCAAACCTAAAGAACTCAAGTTGTCATAGGAACAACGACAACAAAAAAGGATGTATGTAGTTTCAACCGTATAAGGTTAGCCATCCCCACGATGCCTGATTGTAAAGAAAAGGTTCAAGAATAAAAAGGAGTCTTACGACAAATGCGAAAAAAGAAGTTGTTGATGGGTAAAATGTAAATGTGCACGTGACTTACGGACCTGTTTCCTGGAGGACAGTGCATTCTTCGGGTGGCGTGGTCGACTTCTTTTCCCCGTTTCTGTGACCTGTCGACAGGTTTGGCGCAAAGTGGTAGCACTGGTTTCTGGTTGGTTTGGCAGAGGTCTGGAGGGACATATGAACACCAACTCCAAACTGACCCAATGCGGCATTTCCACTTCTGTTCCACTGTTTGTTGATTTGAATTCAATTGAACTCAGAAGACAGTATTGAATTTGCCAACAGTAATGTCCACAACAATTATGTTCTATGGCTTAGGAACACGGGACACGATTTTTAATAGTAGCTATCAGACATCAAAAGCATTTTAAAAACACACTATTTCTAAATCATTTATGTACCAATAATACGAGAAAAGGAAACGCGTCTTTTTCCGATTATAAACATCATTGAAAGATGGAGAAAGACTGATTGTGTCAAAAAACATTCATTCATTCATCTTCCGAGCCGCTTGATCCTCACTAGGGTCGCGGGGGGTGCCGGAGCCTATCCCAGCTGTCTTCGGGCAGTAGGCGGGGGACACCCTGAATTGGTTGCAAGCCAATCGCAGGGCACACAGAATCGAACAACCATTCGCACTCACACTCACACCTAGGGACAATTTAGAGCGTTCAATCAGCCTGCCACGCATGTTTTTGGAACGTGGGAGGAAACCGGAGCACCCGGAGAAAACCCACGCAGGCCCGGGGAGAACATGCAAACTCCACACAGGGAGGCCGGAGCTGGAATCGAACCCGGTACCTCTGCACTGTGAAGCCGACGTGCTAACCACTGGACTACCGGGCCGCCCTGTGTCAAAAAACAGCGTTGTGCAAATACTTAAAATGGACCTGTTGTAGAAGCTTACTTGAATGATACAAACCATTGATATAAATGAATGATATGTCTACTATAATAGTTGTTCACCGACATTGTCAATAATGAAACAGTAATTACCCGAGGTAGAGAATCCGTGCTATCAGCCCGTAGAGCACAATAGCGAGAAGTAATGGGACGACATAGAAAATAGCAAAGTCGATGAGGTAGATGGGCAGGTAGAGCTCCCGCTTCACCTTGTACCCACACTGAACACGTCCATCCGGGCTCACCTGGATCACACATTTGTTGGGGAAATAAGAGTGGAGTGAACATTGGCACGCTCATTCACATTTTACATCAGCACACTGATAATGCTCTCAAAATTGCCGTTTGACATCCACTTATTGTTGAGCAAGCTGGTGTACAAAAGAGGATCGCTTTAACATTTTATGCCCACGAAAGGTTACCGCTATCGATTGGAGGACTACTAAGTATGTTCAATGGGGAACACGTTTTGAAAACATAATGTAACCCGACCGCTCGATTATTTTGTAGTGTTTCAAACACAAACACTTGTCCTTTCTGCATTTCAGATTCCATTTGGTTTTAAAGGTTGCTAATGCTTGCTTGTCAATACATATATTGGCAACGTGTCTTGTAAAAGGCATTATTACTGTTACCTGTATATCCACAAGGAAAAACCATAATATGCAGTAAACACAGGTGGCGATCCAAACCCCTGCAATGATCCTCTTGGCCCTGGACACTGTGCACACAGTCTGAGCCTTCATTGGGTGGCAGATAGCGATGTACCTGCATATGTGACCAACCAGGTAAGGCACACCCATATTAATACACAATATTAAATCTTCTACCTGAAGAGAATCAAACATTGCCTTGGGAAAAATGTAGCCTCTTAACAACAGCTTTGTAGAAACCGACTTTTAGGTTACAGGTGGCATTGCTAGAAATGTAATGTTACTCGATCCATCCATCCATTTGATTGACTTTGTATCTTTATTCTCGTTCCATAACTCGGTGGTGGCCTCGGCCATCCATTATGGCATTGTCTGCTGGTCAGGCAGCATCTCGGCCCGGGACAGAAAGAGACTGGAGCGACTGGTCAGGAAGGCCAGTTCTGTCCTGGGCTGCTCCCTTGACACTCTGGAGGAGGTGGGCAACAGAAGGATGCTAACTAAGCTAAAAGCTATGATGGCCAGTCCCTCCCACCCCCTCCAGCCCGCCCTGACAGCACTTGGTAGCTCCTTCAGCCAGAGACTGTTACACCCGCGCTGCAAGAAGGAGAGATACCGACGCTCGTTCCTACCGACTGCTGTCAGGCTGATGAATAAAAAATAACAATCATAATTCATTCATTCATTCATCTTCCTAACCGCTTGATCCTCACTAGGGTCGCGGGGGGTGCTGGAGCCTATCCCAGCTGTCTCCGGGCACTAGGCGGGGGACACCCTGAATCGGTTGCCAGCCAATCGCAGGGCACACAGAGACGAACAACCAATCGCACTCACACTCACACCTAGGGACAATTTAGAGTGTTCAATCAGCCTGCCATGCATATTTTTGGAACGTGGGAGGAAACCGGAGCACCCGGAGAAAACCCACGCAGGCCCGGGGAGAACATGCAAACTCCACACAGGGAGGCCGGAGCTGGAATCGAACCCGGTACCTCTGCACTGTGAAGCCCACGTGCTAACCACTGGACTACCGGGCCGCCCCAACAATCATAATAATAATAATAATTTTTATCCATTTGTGTTCATATTGTATTTAATTGAAAGATGTTTGTTGTTTTTTTCTCTTTCTCCTTTCTTCTTTCTACATACATTCTTGCTGCTGGAGGCTGTAAATTTCCCCATTGTCGGACGAATAAAGGATATCTTATCTTATCTTATCTTATTATGGTCACAGCTGACCTGGAGCCTATCCCGACTGATCTTTGGCAAGTCAAAAAGTACAACCTCCTTTGGGGACCCATATATCTTAGAGCACATCGTGATTCAAATGGTACGTCTGCCACTGCTGTATTTTTGCATTTTGATTCTCGTCAGTCTCCCGGGTGAGTGCGCATAGGCGGGTGACTCCTGCCCACATCTGCGGACTATGACAATCAACTCGGTTGTATGAGGTGAAGTAATTTGCGCAAACATCTATTAAATATCTGCAAATGGCAGGACTGGGAGGACAATGGAGCGAGAACAGGAAGGAGCTGAAAGGTGAAGTAACACTAAAAGGCAAAAATAGAGTGAAAAGGACCTTGAATCAGGATAGACGACCTGAGCACAAGAATGAGAATGAAAGTTATACAGAAGAAAATTGATGAGCAAAGAATAAAAGTGATGATAAAAATTCAATAAGTACCAAGTAGATGAATGAGGAATCTTTCTCAAAGCACTTTTAAATACTTTGCCGGTTGAATAGCGCTATCCAACTAAAATCTCATTAACATCCAGTTGCCACACAGGATGTCTCAAACCGAAAAGTCAAAACTAAATGTGCTCCTCTTCAACCGGAATGTTACTCATTTTCAAATCATTCATATAACCGACGTTTTCTTACATCAAAGCCTGTAACACTGCGAGTGATGTTCTCATCAGAATCGGAATCATTTTTATTGGCCAAGCATGTGAGGGATATTTGTCTCCGGTAGTTGGAGCCACTCTAGGACGACAGCAAGAAGTCGGCCATTACTTTCCGAAGGAGGACATACGCCCCCTAACTCGTCAGCAATACCCTACACACCAGACCCCACACCTGTCGGTGATTACCTTTCTACACCCCAGCGATAACCTGCGATACGCATCAGCTGAGAAAAAATATGTATGATGGACCAGAGATTTAGAACAAACACATAAGTAGAGAGAGTCAGTAAACAATGTAAGGTGTCCAGTCGTGCGGTAATACTGAAAGCCGAGTACCGAGGTGACCATCTACAGCACCATCTTGGTCATTTATTGTTCATTTATCATTCACTATTGGTCAATAAGAAAGGATTGGGCTCAACCAATGAAACCAAATAAAAAGAAAATGCGATTGATGACTGTGCCATTTTAAGATAAGATGAGATAAGATATGCTTTATTTGTCCCACACTAGGGAAATTTACAGCCTCCAGCAGCAAGAATGTAGGTAGAAAGAAGACAGAAGAAAAAAAAAAAACAACAACAAACATTTTATTTGATGAAATAGTTGCAGACGCCTAAAACTATGGTGGTTGATGGGCAAACGTGCTGCAAATGGCCAAACACTTCAAACACAGGAAAGATGCAAACAAACAAAGAACAAACAAACGGAGAAGAAAAAAAATATAAATGTAAGAAAAAAAATGCTAAAAGCAGCATTTTTCCTTTTTTATTTTGCATTTGTTTATATTTTGTAATGTTTGGTTCCACTATGTTGCTGTGATTGCAGCATTTCTTTCTTGCATTTCAATTGATTTATTTTATTTTTGCATTGAGGTTTTTTTTTTGTACCTGTGTTTGAAAGCATTTGGCCGTGTGCAACATTTCTTACCTGCGGCATTTTTTTGTTTGTTTGGCAGTTGTTTTGTGAGGTTTTTAATTTGCATGTGTGTGTTTGTCTTTTTTTTCCCCTTTATCAATTACACAATTTATACAATTGGTATATTAAGATATTTTGTGATGTTTTCTTTAATCAATGTATTTCTTCTCAGTGAAAAACTGCTTTGAGATGATTGCATGACTTGGTGACTTAGTTGCCTAAGCAATTTCAGAGATGGACTCTGGAGCCTGCTTTGACGACTTCAGAGATAAACTATTTAGCCTGCTTTGACGACTTCATAGTCTGCTTAGCTTGAATTGCCACTTGATTACACAACAGTGTGGCGTAGGGAGGGATGAGAATGGCCACTCACCCCTCCCGATGCACACACTTTAGAGGATAAAAGGAGGGGAGCGATGCTCCTCAGCAGAGTCCGCTGTGGGTTACCGTACGAACGCCCAGCTCGTATTGACGCTCACTCTGCTGAGGGTGTTGGCTCTCCACCCTAATGGCATACGGTAAGAATTCTTTAGCTTCATACAACTTGTTTGAACTGTGTTATCATTTCTGTGTGGGACCAATAAAGTGCCTATTGTTGGTAGCCAGGAGTGTCTTGTCGTTATTTCTGAGTGCCTATCTCCGACGATCCTTTATAAAATTTGATATTCATTCAAATTGAGTATCAGAAGTGTTTCAAAACAACAATGTCAGAAAGTTAAAACCAGTTTTTGATGTGCTTTATCAAAAGGTGAATTGGTCATGCTCACCTTTCCACAGTGAAGGCTGTGATGGAGCAGGATGACACATTGATGCCCAAGTACTGCAGGTAGGTGATTCCCAAGCAGCCGGCGTGCCCAAACACCCAGGTTCCCGTGAGACTGTCTGAGATGTTCGGAAGTCCAGCAGCTACTAGTACAGTTAGATCAGCTGTGGCCAAGCTCACCAGGTAACAATTTGTTGGTGTCCTCATGTGACGGGTGGTCAAGACAACAAGGACCACCATGATATTTCCCACAATGCCGACACTACACACCAACAGGACCAAGAAGACAGACACCGTCTTATACTCCGGGGACTGGGAAATGGCAAGGCTGGGACTCAGGGAAATATTAGTTGGGGTGTCAAGTTTGTCAACTCTGGAGCTCACATTGTCAGTCATCTCTGCTTTTCAAGCAGAGATGTTTTTTTTTCTCCAAGTGGGAGTTAATAAAGTCTAGAATCACTTAATTAAAAGAAATTGACATGGGACGTGCTCCTTCCCTGGCATTGAGAGCTGACTCTCATTTCATGCGATTTGATTTAAAACGAATGGAATACTATTTTGTGATAAGAAACAGGCTCGTGGCTTTAGTCTGTATTTGATGTAGTCATCAGGTCTTCATTTCAAATCCCATAATCAGTCACCTAGAAAAATGAAAACACAAGAAAGAGAAGAAAGGGATCAATATGTATCAGTTAATTACCTATCCAAGCATGTTTAGAGGTAGTACGCCACCAGGGGGAATTATTTGGTGAATGGATTTAATTCCCACAGTGACTGTTGGTTGAGTAAACATTCAAAGGGAAAACACGGTAGCAGCAAAGCAATACAGTAGCACAAAGTTCAAACACTTGAATAGAGAGTTGTATTCAAACTGCCTACGCTTGATATGTCATTCACTTGGAGGACTTGTGATTGAAGTAAAATGTGATTGAAGACTTTCAGGTCAGTTTAATTTACTTCAACCTTGGCATAATTTTTAGGTTGTCTTCATCCTGATCAAAATGTAGTGACCGTGTACAACAGTGTGAAAGGGAAGGAGGTGTACGTTTACTCTCCTGGCTCTTCTCCCCGACAAAGCACAAGCACATATTGGACTTTCTCTCCTGGGGAGGGGGGGGGGGGCGCCTCTAATAAATTGAGGTGGACATGAAATAAGAAAGTAATTTCATTACACTATTCTGCCATTCATCAAAATGCACCAACCTCATATCTGAGCACACGCATCAAAATAAGTGGGGCCTGCTTACATCTCTTTGAAATGATGTTCCCATACATTCTATTTGCATTCTCATGAAAATTGCAGCTGATGCATTTTCTTCAATAGTTATCCATACTTCCATTATCTCAACGATGAAGCATTTACCAGCAGACTCGGAGCAAGTGAAGGACAGCATGAATCCTGGACTGATCACCCATCAGTCGCAGGGCTGACAAATACACAGAAAAACATTTATTAGAGTGAGGTCCACGCACTTGAAGGTCATCAGATGTAACAAAGATGTGTGAGTAATCAGACGAGTTGCTGTGGCAACCGCTGACTAAAAGGGACTAAGCCAAAAAGTCCAACGCCAACCACAATCAAATGTCACACAAATTCTGTTTTATTGGCCAATCAACCTTGCTTTCACTCTACTTTTATTTGAATGTTCACAAAAACGTGTTGAAAGTTAAATAAAGACCGACACTCAGTTTTAGGAATTTGATTTATACAAGGATTTTAGTGTGACTATCAATTGAGAAACCGTTCAGCAGACTGTACGATCGGGGAGAGACTTTCAACAAATACAGTGATCCCTTGCTATTTCGCGGTTTGTTTATCGCGGCGTCAGTGCATCGCACACATTCATAATTGTTTTTTAAGTCCACAAAAGGTCCGCGAGAAGCAACGAAAGTCAGCAAAACAACAGCGAGTCACATAGAGCAACATATACTACATGTATATGTTTACTGTATTTTGTTATTCATAAACTAACCTAACTTATACATGTTTAAATCTATTAGTATACAGCATTAACTCATGTTAATTACTTCAAAATTTACTTCTACATGCAGGTATACCATTAAATTTGGCCTTATAAATATTATGTACATGTACCTATTGGAGGGGGGGGGGGTCGCTACTTCGTGGATTTTCATTTATCGCGGGTGGTTTTGGTCCCCATTAACCGCGATAAACGAGGGATTACTGTACACCACAAAACAGACAAATAAAATGGGTTGTACCAAGGTTAAATGTAATCAAAGATTCTCTCTAAATGAGTAAAACCAATCTTAAAATGAGTTAATCTGGTTTTAAAATTAAGCCGAGCTCGGTAGCACCATGGAAATTAATCTCAGTTTAGTAAAACTCAGTTTAATTGAATTTAGTTCAACTTTGTAACCCCTTTGTCAACAGGTCCTTTTCAAAAAATATGCACAAAAAAATTCCACTGTTCTCAATTATATTAATTTGTATTTTTCTACACAAAATAAGATTCATTCATTTATCTTCCGAAACGCTTTAACCTCACTAGGGTCGCGGGGGGTGCTGGAGCCTATCACAGCCATCTACGGGCAGTACACAGGGGGCACCCTGAACTGGTCGTAGGGCACACAGAGACGAACAATCATGCGCGCTCACACTCACACCTAGGGACAATTTAGTGTGATCAATCAGCCTGCCATGCATGTTTTTGGAACGTGGGAGGAAACCAGAGTACCCGGAGAAAACCCACGCAGGCCCGGGGAGAACATGCAAACTCCACACAGGGAGGCCAGAGCTGGAATTGCACTTCTGCACTGTGAAGTCGACGTGCTAACCACTGGACTCCCGGGCCGCCCACAAAATAAGATGAAAAATATAAATAAATAAACAAATCAAAGAGCGTAATTTCCACTGGTGGCAGACCAGCTCAGGGTCCCGCGCCTGCATATGACGTCGAGCATGGCACAGCTCTTGATTAGCCGAAGGTCAGAATCCACGGAAACAAAAAGTGTTTGTGGTGGCCATTTAATATTAAATTAAATAAAATTTAAAATTCATAAGGTTCGGCTCGTAGGTAACATGGAGCCAACACTAACACAGACACGTGTACATAAAACTTCGCTTGTGGGAAATACTGCAAGTACTAGCTCAGTGTTAGCGTCTTGGCATCATCGTCCGACATGCAAGTGTCACGTCAGGTCTGGCGCTTTGGAGCACCCGGCTTCGGTGACAGTCACACTGGCGTGTTTTTCAACTTTTTAAATGTATATTCAGCAACACTAGAGAAGGCAGCAACGGCGGGTTGCTTACATCCGTGGTTTTTGAAGTTCGTGCGGCACACATTGGAGGACACGGTCACGTTACCGCTATCGTCCGGGTGCTTCGAAGCCGTCGGCCTTTGAACGAGACAGACTTAACGATTTAGCACGGAGGCAGTGCTCACGCATACAGCATCAACATCAAACTCACCCGGGCCGCACAAACATGAAACTTTCTTATTAAGGCGGGGACCTCATACTAGCGTCCTGTGGGTCGCATTTGGCCCACGGGCCTCGAGTTTGAGACCTCGCTGTAAATGGTTGTCTGTCTCTCCAACTTAATTGGCGCACAAAGAGATTTGAACTTGACACAATCGGAAATCGTTAGGGAGATCTACAGTGCATTTGACAAGCCAGCAAGTCTTGTCCAAATGTGTAACGGACATAAGAAAGCACTTCGACAAACTCCAAAAAGATCAACTCCATATTTTCAGATATTTTCTCCATAAACAAGCATAATGATCAGGTGCCCCATTTCTTTTTAGTAGGTGTCTAAATCTTAAATTAAAACATAAAGTACATAGGAAATACGACGGGTAATTGGCATACAACACTTTAATAAATGCCTCCCTATATGTTGAAACGCTGCCAAACAGTGAACAGTTATAAGTATTGCACAGAATGCTGATGAAGGAGATATGTCTTGGGCTCCAAAATCCTGCACATACATGCAACATACAAAGTTGAAGGGGCGCAAGATTGGTTTGGGGGGAAAAAAATAAAACAGTTTATCATGAGTGTCAAGCCGTCCAAACTTACCCGCTACGTGACAAAGCGAGCGTCATGCAGACGGGATAAATGTTCAAAGGGTGCATAATTAGGTTAAGGTACCGGTATTGAGGTATAAAATATTTCACATCACAATGTGGCTGTAATAATTCTCATTTTCTGACTTAATTGCTTCAATTGATTGACTCGTTTTGTGTGTCAAAACCTTGTTGAATGCAAAACACTGGAATGAATGTATCAGTGTGACAGACATTCCACACGTGTTGATCCTAAACTTAATTGCTTTAAAAATCTAATTGTAGAAAATAATAAAAGTTACTTACTTTATGTCTCTCCGCAATATGTTATCTTCATCCTGAATCCATGTAAGGAGTTCATCTTTCGTTACATAATCAATACTATTACTGTACTTGTTCCCCACGTGTCTGTTTGCACCGATTTCAAAATGACACTGTCCACTGTCGGTGGTAGACCTGCTGGAAGGCTCCTTCGCAAGATAAGTCACCAGTCACCACTCCGTACAACTTGGGAAGCAGTGCGTGTGAGACTTCAAAATAAAAGCGAAATACCTTCACAATCAGTTACTCTATTTAATTGTGGCTTGCACGATTCAGGTTCCACTATTCCCAATTGACGTTATCATTAATTGATGAATAACTTTAACGTTTCACATTTTTAGAAAACATTTTTATTTTCAAGATAGAGTACAAATAAGAATGATTGAATTCAGTGATTGACACGATATTAAAGTGATTCAAATGAACTTATTGATGTTAAGATTGACTAGAGATGGGTATCAATAAGATTTTATCAATACAGTACCACTACTCTTAGCGACACTGTTTATCGACCTGGTGCCTTAACGGTATTCTTACTGGTACAGTTTTTTGCTTTTAAAAACACCAAAACAAAAATTTTTGAGCTTTATAAATGTACTTGCCCATCCATCTCTCCATTTTCCAGCCCGCTTAACCTCAGAAGGGACACAGGCGTGCTTGAACCTATCCCAGCTAACTTCGGACAATAGGCTGGTACATCAAGCCAATCGCAGACGTATTTGTCGTGCGAATAAAACAGCATCATTGTAAAATAAACAAAAAAATAATTTGAACAAATCACTATTAAACATTATATCAACAATGATTTTGCGAAAATGAAAACTAGTGTAAGAGCATCAACAAATGCAGTCGGGACACAAAAAGTACTCAGCAATAACATCAGAGGTAGAAAGAGCAAAATAACATTCATAAAGCCTAAATAATTGAAAATTATTCATTTAAGTAATTCTCCAAAACCGCTAACCCAACTGTTAGGTCAAAGAGCTTATTGAAAATATTGATTGCAAAGACTATGGATTAGCAGCCTAGTGAGTGAATGGTTATCACATTCCAAAAGGTGAATGGAACACTCAAAATGCTCCCTAGGTGTGACAATAAGTGCAGATGGTTGTACGGCTATGTGTGCCCTGCGATTGGCTGGCAACCAGTTCAGGTTGTCCCCTGCTGACTGCCCAAAGACATCCGGGATAGGCTCCAGCACGCCTCTGACCCTCATGAGGACCAACAGATTAGAAAATGGATGGGTGGATAGATGGATATTTTTGGCATGGATGAAAACAAGACTCGGTGTACAAACAAAGATAAATGCTGTATGTTTAAAGCATTGATATCATCGCCGTCATTTATACCACAGAATGCAATGAGGAAATTCCAAAACCCTTCTTCATATATTCAGTAGTGGATCAAATGACTTCGAATGCAGCAATGAAATTTTAATCATTTCAATCCATTGTGAACATATCGAGACATCGACGGACACATGACAATTATTTATTCATTTACATTTATTCTCGTTTAGCCCCCCCCCCCCCCTCGGTAACAGACATGAGAATGGTGCCCCCAGGCGGACAACAATGGTACTTGCACCTTACAAACGTATACAGTACAGGATATGAGCTATTCCAGAATTGAAGAATTTATCTTCACGTCGTCATCATTTTTTTTTCTTCCATGTCACTTTGGGTCGTCCATGGAGTCAACAACTGTACTTCACTCTGAAATGTAAATCAACAAAGACATTGAAATGTACTTAAGTACAAAAGTAAAAGTGAATTTTACAATCAATTATACACAGTGCTGTACTCTCATTTTGATAATTGCTCACAAAATAGGCTCCCTCTTGTATTAACTTGCAGAGGGTGCATGCGGGCGGATCACAGTTCTGCTGCTAGCCAAATTCTGACAGGATAATCAAAAATGAAATGGCTGCTATAGCACCTGGGTAAGTTTCAACAACTTTTGATCTGTCAAAGTCGCTGACAACAACTGAGGAAAAAAAATGCTCCAGGAAATAATCCCAGTCAGTAAATCATAAATGAAATTATCAATATACTGAAATGAATTTACACACAAGTAGTGATGTACGAAGTAAAGTATAATTGATAATTGGGCTCACAAAAGATAAACAGACAGACAGAAAGATAAGACAGACAAATGGACAAGATAAGAGATACAGACAGATAGAGGTCGGCCGAGTGATAAAATGGTGTGTCGATCTCACAGTGCACAGGTACAGGGTTCGATTCCGGCTCCGGCCTTCCTCTGTGGAGTTTGCATGTTCTCTTCTTGCCTGTGTAGTTTTACTCCGGGTAGTTCGGTTTCTTCCAGATTCCAAAAACATTCATGGCAGGTTAATAGAACACTCTAAATTGTCCCTAGGTGTGAGTGCTGATTATGTGTGCCCTGCGATTTGCGGTGAGGAACTGCAATTTGGCAATGGCAGAAGCGTGGCTAAATTAACTATGACTGAGTGACCGACTGACGATTACAGTTTTGGTTTGAAATAATGACAGATTGACAATGATGGATGGGTGCCCTGGCCACTGCATATGATGAATGGTGGACTGGACACCCATTCACAATCATACCTACAAACTATAGAATGAACCATTAATCGAGCATATATATATATATATATATATATATATATATATATATATATATATAGCATCCTCGTCTCGAAAGGCGATGGTCGACGCGTAGGGGGGGATTAGGTCCTGTACTGGACGCATGAGCGCGAGTGGCTGAAGAGCCCTATTCTTGAGTGGCATTCCCGCTGGCATTTCACGCAGGTGAATGTTGAGGATGGTGGGGTGGTGCGTGGAGCAGCTGCGGTGTATATATATATATATATATATATATATATATATATATACACACACATATATACATACATACATACACACACCCACCGTATTGGCCCGAATATAAGATGGCCCTGATTATAAGACCCCCTGTTTTTCAAGACTCAAGTTTGAAAAAACACTTTTTGAACACCAAATTAATTTTCATACAGAAACTAATGACAGTATATCTGAAATAAATGATTGTAACAATATATTTGAGAGAAAAAGCATGTTATTTTGCCTCTTTCAAATCTTAATATCTGAACATTTAAATATGTCAACTAAAGTGCAATCACATTCGTCAATGAATGGCTTCTGGTTTTTGAAATGTAAATTACATCATAACTTCTCCTCAGCTGCCAACTAACCTGGCCAATGTTCGACCCACTTTACACCAGATCGTCGCTATGTTTCTCCATTTTCTGTTGTCCCTTCTATTATTTTCTTCTCCTTTCTTTCTTACTGCTATTTTTACTTTGGCCTGGGGAGTCAAGTTCAGCATTTGCTTCAATGATATCAGGCCCCATCTAGCGTCGTGGATGGGTATAATGTCTAGACCCCGAATATAAGACGACTCCCAATTTTTCAGTCTTATTTCAATGCAAAAAACACAGTCTTATATTCGTGCCAACACGGTACAAATGTGCGCGTGTGTGTGCGTGCGTGTGTGTGTGATCAGAAGGTGAAGTTAACGGGCTGAATCGAAGCGTTTCAACAAAATTCGGTTTGGAGCTCGAAACTTGCTGACGTGGCAAAAGCAGAGGGACATAATGGGTGGGTGTGTGTGGGGGGGGGTCTCTGATCCACCTGCCATCTGTGCCGGTACATATACCACTAACAAGAAATGACAATGACATTACTATTAGAGAATCAATCGCGAGAGCCATTAAAAATGTTTTAAAAACAATATTTTAAAAGGGAATGAAACAGGTTCAAAATAAAAATCTGAGCTCTCGACAAACAAATACTTTTGAAGTGTTTTGCATTCCTAAAGGAAGTTCTAGTGAAAAATGTGACTTCAGAAATGTATACGATTGATCTTGTTTAATAAATATACATACACTCAGAAATAGGTCAACTCTAGAATATTTCCATTTGAAAAAAAATGTTCTTTCCTTGTTCCTTGTTGATGTTCTTTTTTGGTCTAAAATTTTCAGACTATGTATTAAGGACAAACGTATTGCTCAAAAAGTAATGGTAATAGTTTAATGAGTAATTACATTGTGATGGAAACTGAGTGAACAATGGATTAAGAAAATAACTGACATAGTGCATATATATACTGCATAAAATTATGTCATTTAAAAAGTTGTCCAAAACTGCTTGCAAACATTACGACGTGCATTATTAACAATCTGAGACTTTTAACTTTTTATCACTCATCCCAGAGATACCAGCTAATCGTACAGATTTAACATGCTGTAATATACCAGTACTTGTGTGACCTCTCTCTCAAGACCAGGATGAAGAGGTTTACTAAATTTACCAAACCGTTTTTCAAGATTATTTAACTATCGTCCAACTTGTCAACCTTCTTTCCATCTATCAGAGCATAAGAATGAATGATGCATTTTCCATTTTCTTTTTTTTAGCCGCAAAGATCCTCGCTGGCTGCCAGACCATCTGGGGACAGTGCCTTTGTGAGACATATGCATTTTTAGAGTGTTCTTCAGAAATGTGCAGACCTTGGTATTATGCCAAACAGCACAACAGATGCAGCATTGGGCAAATAGGATAGTTGCCCATGGTTACTGTCCTTTCTCTTAAGCCCTCGCTAATGTAATGTGTTGAATCCCTCTGTGAAAATAGTCCTTAAATCTTGGAATAACTTTCCCAATTATGTGAGACACAACTCTTACAATTGGAAACAATGACATGCCAAGCATCCCAGTTGCAGTCCTGTTGGTCGTTATTTGTTATTAATTGTATATGCCAATTATGTAAAAAATATATATTTTCAAATCTATCATCCTGCTTTCCGGAGGGGTGGGGGAGCCTCTTTGGTTCTCCTTGCTGCACTCTGTTCTAGAAGCGTCCCTGACTGTGGCGCTTGTTTTTGATGACTTCTGCTCTCAACAGATGGTTTTCTTTTTTCAGTTGTTCAATTTCCTGTTTCGTTTGTTTCAGGACATCTTTGTGGCAATTAACATCCACTCCAAGCTGTTCGACTGTTGAAGTTAACCTTTCAATGCGCCGAGATGTTGAACTTGTTTCCATCATGAGTTCAATAGTTGAAATCTTATGGGACGTCTCGTGTTTATTCGAGAGCTCTTGGCTTGTTGACCAAAAGTCGGCGCTAAAATTGGAACTTTCACTGTTGTCTTTAGAGTCTCTTTTCTTTCGTTTGTTGACAGACTTCTGGGTTGAGATGTTGGTTTGGACTTTAGAGTTCTCCATTGCGCCCTTGGCGTGAGTTTCTGTGTGTTCCACACTTGTGAATTAGTTTCTGTTGAGTATTCGGCGTCACTCACTTTGAAATCGACGTTTCCAGGCGTCCCCTTCTTCCCCAAGTATCCTTAAGCAGCTTCTGTTCGAACTTCAAACGGTTATCACTCCGCTTTTTAATTTTTTTCCATACAGGCGGATTATTATTCAGGGTAGCAAATGTGACAGGACTGCGGTCATTTCTTTTCTCATAAAGGAAATGAAATCACGACATTTTCGGGTTGCACCAAACCTCACGTTGTTAACGGAGAATATTTAGACTCTTTTTCCCCCCATTCCACACACCACGACAACGCGCAGGGTTTTTGCGTTTCCATTGTCGTGTCTTTATGACGTCACTGACGGCAACCCTCGCTGTGTCGAGTGGGGTGTTTTATTTTCTCCATCCTATTGGTTAAATTGTATCGTATATGAGTAATTATAGACTTCAAACACCCGTATCAGTGTGGATGGGTTGTTCTTAATGCAACAGTGACACGTTTAAGGAGTTCCAATCGGCAAGGTGAATTACAGCGAGGGTTTGTTAATTGTTAGCATAGTTGTTGGCTGGTTGGTTGTTCTTCGGTGATTAGCCTGTAAAATATGCTCCCTCGCTTTATGGCCCTTGTTTCCGACTAGCACGTCCCGGCTATTAACATGCTTACCAGTCAATGACCGTGTACTGAATTGTTGTGTTTACCTACTCTGGACCGTTATCTAATACTATACGCGCTGGTAGGTGACACTAATGACTGTACGTTTGGTTTTTTGATATCCTAAACCCATTTTTTGCCAACAGTAAAATTTTCTCAAATGGATACTCCCGAAAGCCCATTGCAGTCTCCTGTAGATGAAAAGGACCTTTCTGACAGTGACCTGGATTCTCCTGATGAGGAGGAGGATAGGGTCATCTCAGACAGTTGGTTACTCTATGAAGAGAATTGAGAACTGGCGGAGGACGATGAAGATGAGGATACAGTCGAAATCTCAGGAGGAGGTCTGCCATCACAGGCGGTGACAGGAGAAGAGTATGAGGTGGTACCTGACTTTGTTTCTGAGCCAGAGGATGATGAACCTGTTGGAGAAACTGGTGGGCTAGGACAAGAGAATGAGGCAGAAGAATGAAGGAGAGATTGATGTAAGTCGGCATGGTATGACTCCTAACTGGATGGCTTGACTATATGTCGGCGTGGGGAAGTGAAAGATCCCTCAGACCAAAAGATCAGACCACGTCCTATATGTCGGTTCTTCATCAAAGGTGAGTAATGTTAGAACATGTGACCACACTTAGCTTTTTTTGCAGAGAACCCGTAATAGGCACTTTGTAACAAAAAGTATGACGATTGCAGAGGTGTCTAAACCTCTTTCTTCAATGCGTCTTGTAATAGTAGTCGCCGACAGACTCACGGCATTGAAGACATCTTTCTTCTCGGGACACCCCTCCTCCGCGACAGCATTCAAACATTTCTTGACAAATTCTCCAACAGTGAAAGGTTTCCAGCTGCTTGTTATCAATTGAGCATCCCGAAAGCTCGCTCAAACATAGGAATGATTCATCTGAGCTTGTTGTACAAATGGATTTCTATTACCAAAGTGTTTTGCCATCATTCTGTTTTATTTAACCGGGGCGTATCGCAAGATTTTATTTATTTTTTGAGGGAGGGGTTTCAGATAGGGCGCAGACTGCAGTAGGGTGGCTTAGCATGATACATTCTATGCATGTACAAGACTGGTTCAAATTGGCAGATTGTAGGGGAAAAAATGCATCTCTGGTATTCTTAAAGGGGCGGGGGCAATGTGAAGACGGACCATACCACGGGCTGTTGTTTGGGGACGATTGCTGTAAATTGTGAAAGTGTTCTTTCGTTCTAGCCAAGTTCAATTCGTTTAATGCCTGATTATATGTGACCCTCCACAGCACAAAATGGATCACTTGCAGGGAGGGTTTTTCCTGGCTCAAATTTAGCAGGGGTGATACCACGTCAGATTGGTACGCCGTGTGCAGCCTGAGGGCAGACAGTCGCGTGAGATTGAGGTTGAGAGGTAAAATAGTTGTTAAATCCGTTCTGTATTCATAACAATGGTGAACACCTGTGCCAGGAATTTTATTTTGGCACTGTATCCTGTTTCATGTGCATTGCGTCATAAAATTTTTGATTGAAAATTTGAACCAGACATGGCTCGTTTGCATACCCATTCAAGTTATTGTTCAGCATTCATCTGCTAATTATGTAGGAATACAAATTTTATATTGATGGTATACCATTTTTTTGTCCGTCTTGCACACTTTTTCACAGAGTTACAACTCTCAACCCTGCACTTAAAATTGATGTTTGCCGAGTGAAATGTTGTAAAGACCCGCCTCTTTGTTAGCAGCTAGCAAACTAAGCACTAGCTCGAAAAGCTTTGATGGCGCAAAACAAGATTTGTTTATCTGGACGAAAATTGATTAATGAAAGACATTTTACACCATTATATTATTGGTTGATTTACTCTGTCACCCAAGAGCAACATCCTTATGCTCTCACCAGACAAAGGTCATCGTGTTGAAAGCAGCAAGCATGCTTCACCCATCCGGGTGCAAACTATTGACACAATTTGTACATAAAAGCTGGCTTACTTTATCCTCCCCAATTTTGAAATGGATGGTGATGTATTTGACAAAATAACGTTTTTTATTTTTTTGAAATTGTGATATACTGTATTTTGGAACCTTATGAAGCAGGAGGTGCCCCAAAAAATAAACGTGGTGAAGAAAGTATAAGATAGTGTAGAACAGGGGTGCCCAAACTTTTTGGATCGAAGATCTACTTTTCGATCAACTAACCTCCTGGGATCTACTCTTACCGGTGTAAGAGTAACCATGGAATTAATTGGCTGGTCTCTCGATGCAATCGACAGAATTTTTTCGACGGAAAGAGCAGGCAGTGGGGAGCCTGCTTGCCCTCCGGGGACATTTGCTGCCGGATACGCCCTGGATCCATGGAGAAAGTGGAGACCGGTGTGCCTGGCAACACTGTCCGTGGAGGATGTGGAAGACATCTACATTATTGGCCTTTTGATAACAGGTATGCTGCTGTTTGGTGTTGGCAGCTTTCTGTTCTATCGCAAAATTCAACCGACGGGAGCGACTTTATTGGAAGTGAAAAGACTGACGGTCATTCTGGATGGTTTGGCGCGAATGTCCAACACTCAGACTCAAGCGGGGACTGAGCTCAACCGCAATATTGTTGCGGTGTTGCCCGTTTGGGAACACATCCCTTTACTAGCATGAGCATATTAAAGCAAGCTAACCAAATACATATTGTTGTTTTGTTCCAGTGTTGGTAATGTATTGATTATTTCACAGGTCAATGATTAAAGGGGTGGTGAAGGTTAGGTCCTTGGTCCTTCTTGCCTGGGGCCTTGTGGGCGTCGAGAAACGCTTCCGATGTCACTTTCCTAACCTGGTCGCATGTGTTGAGGAATGGGAGCTGTCAATTTGCTCTTGGCCCTTCCTTGGTTACAGATTCTTTTATCTCTCTATAAGGTGGAAGAAGACCCAACACCACGTAGTCTTTTCTTCAGTTTATCGCAACGCAACACGAATCGATTCGGGCTCCTGTGAGTCTCAGATTTCATCAGGAAGCCCCGAGCAACTTCAGTCACACGTACATATAGGCATAGTATGTTAATTATGTTAATTAGGGGCGGGCAGTCCTTCCCCGTATGTAAAAACCTGAAACAAAGAAAGTCAAGCAAAGTTCAATGTTGGCATTTTGACAAAGTGCAGACCATATCTGCTGGTTCACAGACCTTGAGACTAGGTTTACTCCTCGAAGGCACTTGGCAGCCTTCAGGGACTTTTACGAAGTGGGAGGCGGAAAGAAGGTAGCCAGGTGCTGTTAATCACTCAAGGGGAATCAGGGCCCCAATTTCACCCTACACTCCTTGTTTTGAGTACAAGCAGAAGTTCAGGACAGAGACTAGTGTCAATAGTTCTAATAGCAAGATGAAACTCATCAACAAAGTTCTACTACTACTTTTAGCGGAATAATTCCTTAACACATGATAACCACTCAACAGGTTCCAGTGACTGTTAACTGCTCAAAGTTCCCCAGATTAAAAGAGAAATCGGTCAAACCGCTTTGGGTTTTCTGATCCATGAGCAGCAACACGGACACTCGGACTTAACAGAGTTCTTACAATGTACAGTCGTTTCACTTTCTATCCTGTGGATTTTTGTCCTTTCATGTTGAAAATGAATACTTGCCCTCAATGACCTTTCGTGATTTAAATGAAGCTTCCTCGAGATGGAGCGCTACGGTGGCGGCAAGCCCCTGCAGAGGAGGAGGAGGAGGAGGAGGAGGAAGAAGAGGAGGGTGCGAAAGAGTGACGGAGGAGGAGAGTGGAGAGAGAGGAAGGCATCGTTATTGGAACAGGTTCTCCCCGGCATTCACTCCGCCTCAGTCAGCAGACATGGCCAACTTTGCCGGTACCTGGAAGATGAAGAGGAGCGAGAATTTCGACGAACTTCTCAAAGCTTTGGGTAAGTACGGCTTCCCCATCCTCCTCCTCCTCCTCCTCCTCTTCCATTACCACATTGCTACGCCAGCCTCACATCCATCACACGAAACAAACACACAAAGCAGCGCACTGTTGTTCTTTTGGGAATGCGTGCCGGACTTCCAAACAACACGGCATTGTTTGGAGCGGCTCCGTGGGAAAGGACACCGAGATGACGATAAGGAGGAGGATGACGCTGCTGCTACTGCCGCGGCCGCTGATGGATGTAAAAAGACCAGATGCCGAATTTTGGCCAAGTGTGTCATCATTGTTGAGCTCAATATTGTTGATGTTGGAGCCTTTTAAGTAGGCCGCGCATGTGTGTGTCGTCTTCACGCTTTAATAGTCTGAACAGACGACTCCGCTGTCTGCGTTTTGGGATACGTTAAGTGGGTCATTCAATTGTGTTTGCGTTGCGGCGCCGAGGGGGGAATGACGCTGGCGCAGGGTTGGGGCTGAGGAATGGATGGGGCGAACCAAAAATGTTGGGAACCCCCAAAGTCAGACACGAGCCATTTGTTCATGCGCGGCCCTTTGCAAAAGTATTGAAGTGGCAAGCTCAATTTTGACGTACCGAAGACATTTCCGTTTTGGATCAGAAAGACGAATAGGAGACAAATGTTCGGAATTCCAGCGCTTTGATCTTACGGTACGTACATGTAGATGTGTTGGAGTTCAGAGAGCTAAGGTGGGGCCAGGCCATTTCAAAATTTGAAAACAAATCATAGGTTGTTCAACAAAAAAAAAACTCCCAAATGAGCCAGTGAAGAGATGCCAGAGTAGGAGTGATGTGCTCCCTCTTGCAAGTACCAGTCAGGAGCCACGCGGCGGCATTTTGGGCCAACTGGAGACACTTCGTGGAGGATTGACTGACACCAAAGTCAAGTGCGTGACAGTCATCCAGCCGATAGATGAATCGGTACTTTTAGTTTGATCAATATTTATTCCCACACGTCCACGTAGCCTACAGCACGTGATTATTTTGACTCGGCGTGTCCCTTTTTCCACTGTACTGGATTGCACCCTGAGTAACCTCCCTGTGGGCGCACCATTCGGAAGATGCTGATGGGAAGTGGCGGCTCCCTCTGCACTGGAATCCATTTTTGTGACACCCCCCCCCCCTCCCTCCCCCTCACAACCTCCCCTTGCCACTTTCTTTTTGCAATAAGCAGAAGAGCGATGTCGGTTGATGGGTCTATTTGCTTGGAGCAGCACAACACACCTGTTGCTATGACGACAGGGTGGTGGTCCATGGGCGCTGTCCCCACGAGAAAATCTCAGCTCTCACTCTGTTTATCTGTCGTTCTCACTGCTCATTGTTTTCCCACATATTTTTTTTTTTTCCATGATCGGAGTTTAACGAGAGTGATCGCGAACTCATGCTAACCCGCACCCTAACCTACAAATTCTCATAGGGACCACCTTATTATCCTCATAACGTAGACACGAGTCCTCCGACATCCATTTGCCACCAGGTTCACACCTTGACCGACAGAGCACTTTTCTCCCCCCTCCGTCGTGCACTCAGGCGTGAACGCCATGCTGAGGAAGGTGGCGGTGGCGGCCGCATCCAATCCCCACGTGGAGATCCGGCAGGACGGCGAGCAGTTCTACATCAAGACGTACACCACCGTGCGCACCACCGAGATCAACTTCCGCATCGGCGAAGAGTTTGACGAGGAGACGGTGGACGGAAAAAAGTGCAAGGTGAGATTTAGAGTGATGTTGATGGGGATGGAGTGTGATATTATCCCCTGTGTCTGGCACGATGGGAAGTGGTGAGGTGTGAGGGAAATCGGTACGCCCGGAGCAGAGGAATTGTATTTTATACAATTATGTTCGCAGGGCTCAGGCTGGGTTTTGTATTGGGGTTAGAGTTGGAGGTTGGGGTTAGGGTTATTTGATTAGGATGGAGATTGAGTTTGAGGTTGGGTTTAGGTTCATTCATTCATTCATTCATCTTCCTAACCGCTTGATCCTCACTAGGGTCGCGGGGGGTGCTGCAGCCTATCCCAGCTGTCTCCGGGCAGTAGGCGGGGGACACCCTGAATCGGTTGCCAGCCAATCGCAGGGCACACAGAGACGAACAACCATTCGCACTCACACTCACACCTAGGGACAATTTAGAGTGTTCAATCAGCCTGCCACGCATATTTTTGGAATGTGGGAGGAAACCGGAGCACCCGGAGAAAACCCACGCAGGCCCGGGGAGAACATGCAAACTCCACACAGGGAGACCGGAGCTGGAATCGAACCCGGTACCTCTGCACTGTGAAGCCGACGTGCTAACCACCGGACTACCGGGCCGCCCGGATTTAGGTTTAGGCCACAAAATGTTTGTTAAGACTGTGGTTTGTGGAGTTGGGTGAGGGCGTTAGCGAGTTAAGGTTAGCTGCGGCTGGCGTTTGGGTTTGTAGTTGGCTTCGGGGTCATGGGATTAGAGTTAGTGTTGGGGGATTAGGGTGGGAGGTTGAATATTGTCTTTTGATTTGGGGTTATGGAATTAGGGTTTGCTGTTGAGTGTAGGTTAGGATTGTTGAGTCATCCGCAAGACATTTGAAAAATGGTGAGTTTTTGAGCACAGGAAAGCCTTGAAAATGCCGACGCGTTTCGGCTAAGATTAACAAAAAGGCAATTTCAAGAGGGCCCCGCATGCTCGCAATGAGGAGTCTGACATCCGTCTGATGCAAAAGAAAAAGTTGTGGACATCCACGTTCAAGATTTGAATGCCACTCACTGCTTTTGAGGGATGGAAAGCTCCTGGCAGCCGCGTGCTATTGGTATCACCCTCACGTCTGTGCATGTGGATAAAGAAGATGCGTCGTGATCCTTGAGATGGATGGGAATTTTTCTGCAGGCCCCGAGGGCGGATTGCGATGAGCTCTCAAACTCAATTCTTTTCTTCCCCTCTCACCAATGAACTAAATGCATCTCACGTTCAAATGGGCAACATGGCAGTTAATTAACCTGTTACGGCAGCGGTCCCCAACCCCCGGGCTGCGGACTGGTACCGGTCCGCGGGTCATTTGGTACCGGGCCGCACAGAAAGAATAAATAACTTGCATTCATTCAATTTTATTCATTTCGGAATCTGAAAGATGTTTTATTTGGAAAAATCGGATTCTCTGTCACATCCGTCAACAGTACGTTACTTTTGAGGCGGGTCAAGGCGCGCTTCTCAATCACGTGATAGGTTACAGTTAAAATGATATCCAGGAGCTAGCAAAACCAGTTAAAAAAAAAAAAAAACGAACATCTTTGGGAAGGGTACAGGAGACAGAAGAGTAGCCAACGACTTTCAAGAAAGAGGTTACATTTAATAGACAGTATCAGGATTTCCGATTTAAAATATGGATTTATCTCAACGAGAGATTCACGTGCACCAAGCGCACTCTGCAAAATATGCGGCGTAGGTGAGTCGTATTTTTCATACACTTCATATTTGCGGTGTATTTTATTTTGAAGTGTCATCATTCGTGTTTGTTATTATGTTTAGAAAATACCACCGTTTTTCATGCAGGTCATATCATATTATGTTATTGTTCTATTTCTCCGCCACAGCTTAAAGGCCGGTCCCTGAAAATACTGTCTGACACTAAACCCGTCTGTGGGGCAAAAAAAGTTGGAGACCGCTGTGTTACGGGACAAACGGGCGACACAAAAAGCACTTTGAGAGGCTACATGCCAGAAGCTTCACGTTTTTGGTGCTCTTTCTGGAACAAAGTCGTCAAAAGCCACTTAGTGAAACATGTCGACTGAGCCTGGGTTGCCTCTACGGTGTGAGGGAAATGGTGGTCGCACTTGACACAGACTGTTTTTTTTCTGATTTGATCCCAGCGGGGTGCCGCAATTGTTAGGAAGCTCTGTTCAGGGACATCCAATCCACGCAGTCTTTTCACAGTTGTTCCGAGTGCTGTTTTAGGGCAGGGAGGGCAGATATGACCTATTTTGGAGACAGCGTGGTGCCCTTTGCGCGGCGCCCCGCGGCATGCCGGGTACCCACCCGACCTGCCAGCCCAAGCTGCGTGACGTCCCTGACAGGTCAGAGGAGCTAGTGTCATCGCTCATTCGTCACGTTTTGTTTTTGTTCTGGTGCGAGGCCGCACTCTGCGAGTCAACAAGACGGCACAAGTCAACAAGACGGCACGCTGATTTGGCTTGTTTGGATACACTCGGGGAGCAATCAAGAAGGATTCAGTTTGACGCAGCAAAAAGGTAATTGAATTTGGCGGAGACCTCAACCGCTCAGCATTCCCCAGCGAGTCAGGCGGGATTACTTTGCTCTTTTACGGAATTCTCTGGAGGGGCCAACACTTGAATTTGTCTGAAAAGGTCAAGCAAATTTGCGCTCCAGCGGTACGCACCATTAACGGCGGTTGTGACAGATGTCGCAAATACATGTTTTAGCACATACTTTTGATTTCAGTTCCTCAGGGAAGCGTTTTAGGTCCATTGATTTTATACAGATGGCATCCCTTTGTCGAAAATGAAGTTGCCCATACCTAGTCCAAATATCTTGTAGAAGTATGGAAGCTGTCACAGGGAGGAACAATTCCCGATAGTCTTCACTTTTCACTTTGCATAGGTGGAATGAGCAAATATTTTTGCCCATATTTTGTATATTAGCGTATGTCTAATACGACTAATAAGACTTTGCAGAGTGACATCCATCTAAAATAATAACAAATTCAACTTTTGAGGTCCTTTAATTTTCTTTCATGTTTAAAGCATCGTTGACTGACGAAAAAATATGAAAACCCCACAAATGACAAAAATTCCCACAAATACACTCCTGAGAATCTGGTCGGAACAGTTCTGTTTGTCTCCCCTTTTTTACAAGTAGAACATGCCCCGATATATTTTGTCGACATACCGTGATAGTGATAGTTTTGTTGGTGTAGTTCTTGGTGGTTCCTCAGCTGTCAGCATTTGGCATGTTTGAGTAGTCAAGGGCAGATGCGGCCGAGCTCAATGGGATTAACGCGGTGATCCTTCGCCCCAACAACACAGCAGGGTTCAAAAATCTCCGTTAATCTGCGAGAGCTCTTCTCACTCTGAGGAGGTGAAAGCAAAAAAAAAAAAAACTATTTCAGATACAATCGGGCATCAAATCGATGCATTAAAAAAAAAACGCTCACTGGTCCTTCCCTGTTGTGTTTGACAGTAACTTTTTATTAATTTCAGTTCCAGCTCACTATCATCCAGAAAAGTCACAGTCACAATTTTGATCACTATAAAATGGCATTTTTGTAGCCCATTTTGCCCTGTGATTTTCGTGAGGGAGTATAATTTCTATGCATAGGAAATGTTTGTTTGTTTTTTTTTTTTTTATAAATAAGTCTGTGTGACCGGGAGATGGTCGATTTCTCCACAGAAAACAATAAAAAGTGCCTTGAGAGTTGCTTGGTAGCTCTCACTATGTTTATTTTTTTTTCTAGAGCTTAAGAGCAACTTCAGCCTTCATTTTTCAGGCTGCCGCATGCGAGGCCACGCAGCCAAATTGTGGGAGGCCGTGTGAGAAAGTATTACATGAGGCTTTCGGGCAAATGTTCGAGAAAAATCCAACCCAAGCAGGCAGGAAATGAGATGCGTTAAAGATTTAGCTCTCTCATCCCACTAAGCAAACTCGATAAAAGCGATGCACTCGAGTCTTGCTGACAAAACCAAACGTAAACATGTTCACCGTGACGTCACACGTACATCCCGGGGGGTGTGGGGGGGGTGTCACAATAAGTGGGTGGCCAACACGAACAAACATTCCGAAAACACCAAGAGCCAATTATCTCTCCTTTCAGATATCTGGTCCGGTTCTTGTGTGTCGGCGTCGTGATGACAGTCTTCTCTTTTTGTCCCAGTAGAGTCTTGCCACCTGGGAGTCGGAGACCAAGATCAGCTGTCAGCAGACTCTGGTGGACGGGGATGGACCAAAAACCTTTTGGACCCGAGAACTCAACGGCGATGAGCTGACGCTGGTGAGTTCACGGCGATGAACGTGCGTGGAATGGCAAGGAAGTTGCACTTTTGAATCTTGGGGGAGGTAATCATGAGATTGTAAATTGAAGAAACACCGGAGCACTGAAAACAATCCGTTTTCATTGATTGGCAACGTCGGATGAAAAAATTGGATTTTCTGGTTTTACTGGAAAGATTCCCAAGAGATTCGCTCCTCAAAAGTGGAAGGTTCTCATCCGCGGTGGAAAGATGTGAGCGCTCAAGAGGAAGTAACAGCGCAGCGATGAATAAAGAATTTTGAAGAGAATTACGCATTTCGATATGGGGGGTGCTACCATTTGTTAACCCCACCCACCCAAAAAAAACTCTTAAAAGAAACCTGTGGTGAAAAAAAAGTCCAATAACCTGGATGTATTTTTCCAAAACATAAAGCAGAACTTAAAATGCTGCAATTTTGATCATTAAAACATTACTTTACAATAAACCTGAAGTACTGTAGGAAACAAAAAATACATTGCTGTGTAACATTTTGTGAATAAATAAAACTTTTTAAAAAAATATATATATATAAACGTGAATGAAGGGGGGGCATTGTTTGTTCCCCAAAAAAAACAAAAAGGGACGACAGGTTAGAAGCAGTGCACACACAACAAGCTGATTGTGTGAGCACAGTTAAGTGGGACACATTTGCATACAATTTGCATAATGCTTGTGATTGGTTTTACAGTGGAACCTCTCTATGGGAGAAAAAACGTCAAGACATTAGCATTGCCGTTGCACCAGGCACTTTTTTTCACATGTCGATTTCATGTGTTTTGCAGGTTTTCGGTGCTGATGACGTGTTGTGCACTCGCATTTATGTGCGTGAATGAGGCTGCGGAATGGAGCAGGCGACTCATACGGGACCACAGTTCAAATGCTAACCTGCTAAGTTTTACCACGCACGCTAATAACTCTTTTTCTCTCTCTCTCTCTCTCTCTCTCTCTCTCTCTCTCACTTTTCGCGCTATTGTTCAATCACAAGAAACAATAAAACTTTGATCGAAAGAAACCCCAAAAAACGTCAGCGCCTTTTTGTCGCTAATTAGCTTTAGCGTCAAAGCTAACAATGGTGACGTCAGTCACTGTACTAAAAAAGTAATTAATAAGTAATTGCAAGTAATTGCACAAGTAATTAAAAGCAAAAACCAACTTTTTAAGTCGTTTCTTTCTGGAGAAAAGATATCATTTATTTTCCCAAACTATTGTAGTGGATCTCCAAAAGACAACTTTTTGTCTCAAAACATAACTTCAGTTTCTTGCACTTTTTCAATTCATTTTCCTGGTTTCCTTCACCTGCGATGGTTTGAGAAACACTACATTGGGTTCTTCTCACACAGGTTGGACCACCAAGTAAGCTTCCTCACAAATAGTTCCTGGCCGCCTTCAGAAGCCTGCCTGCTGTAGTAAATAAATTATTCTTTTGGGGGACATTCCCCCCTGCATCCCCCACTCCACTCGCAGGTGCACCCCACAAAAGTTGAGCCAACGGCTAGAAGAAAAGGGCACGCCATCAAAAGCCCAAGAGCAAATGTGTCTCTTTTGCTGCCAACTTTTTCTTTTCACAACTTTGGCTGACACGCGGGGGTCCCAACAGCCCCTAGGACAAATAAATGGGTTTCGCCGCTGACGTTTCACCCGCTTATCCCCACACAAAGATTTTCCTCCTCAGTGAACTGCCGTTCCTGTGGGAAGCAAAGAGGGCGGGGCATGGCGAGGCGCCCTGAGGCGCACCGCCCGCTGCAGAGTTAATTGAAGGATGAGCCCGCGGTCGGGATGGCAGCTCAATGAGGGCTTTTGTTTTGCCGCGTAGGCCGAAGGGCCCTCGCCGCCCTCCTCACCAACGCTTGCCATCTTTTGAGTAGGGCATCAAACAGGGAGGCGGGAGGGGGGGACTCTGTGGATACAGTGCGACATCAGCTCGCTGTCCCATTTTTGCTCCTCCCTGGTGGGCTCTGATGTTGGGAAAGAGAAAAGGCCCAAAAGCCTTTGACAGAAGCGCACAATGCGGCTCAGAATGGTGACGTTTTTCACACACACTGACTCATTCTGCAAAAAGATGATCATTTTTATGCATTCTATTTAAATGTAATTTTATGTTTTCATAAAGTTAAACAGAGTGGTTTTTTTTTGTGCTAGAATTTCTAAATGGCATTTCCGTTCATTTACTTGGGCTATTTCAGAGCTTCATTTCTCGTCGTCATCACACTTTTTGTCTTTGCCATCATAGAGACAAAGGGGGGCGGGGGGGGGGGGGCAATACGCACGCGAGGGGTTCAAAATATGAAGAAAAAAAAAAGACAGACATGAATAAAAGTCCATAGACATTTAATCACTGTAGGCTACAAATGTGTTTTTTTATTATCACTTTAAATAATGTCTAAATAAACGGACGAAAGACATGCTCATTTCACTTTTCCAATATCAAAAATACAACTTGGAGGCAAGGGGTGGGGAGTGGGGGGCAGCAGAAAACTATCCAGGGTGGAGAGAGCGGATACTGTTGGATAGTGTTGCAGTGTTTTTGTCTTTGTTTTCTGGTGAATTGAGAAGAATTTTGTCATTTATAAAAACAGAAAAACCTGGACACATTTCTACTTTTCCTCTTCTTTTTTTTTAACTATGTAAATTAGAAAGAAGAAAAGACATAAAAGAACACACCGAAAGAGAGAGAGGGTGCTGCGGGGGTTGTGGTGCAAGGTAAGGTGGGACAAAATCAGCTCATTTGTATCATCAGGTCCCTTTGGTAAAAACTGTAAGAAATTTTGTCGTTCTTGTCTCTCTTTCTCAGCTTTTTTTTTCTCCCCTCGTCCGTTACATTCTAACAGTTAGCTCAGAAAGTTCTACTTACACAACAACACGCCGTGGTCTTAAAAAGTCTCAGACTATTTACATTGTATTTACAGGGTGTGTGAACATTGGTGGTGGGCTTTTTTTTAGGTATTATCTTCCAGGGTGGCGAGGATGATGTATGTTCATAGAACTATATATAATATATATTATATATATATATGTACAACACATAGCTTTACAATGGTGCACTCTTGAGTCCAAACAATGTTGTGAGGCGACGTGCTAAAACTGCCGCCTGACGACATTCTACGGGAGGCTCAGCCCGGAACAGGAAGCGAGTCATGATCGGGCGTTCGTCTCCATCCAAAAATCTGGGAAGCTGTTGCTGTCCCCCCCCCCCCCCCCCCTTGAATAAGTGCACTTGTCGAGCATGTCCTGGCTGGCTTAAATAAATCACAACCCCCCCTCCCACCCTCCCAGTTGGGATTGTGTGGACGGTTGAATGGTATAGCGGCATTTACTGTAGGAAAAAAGCGAGGTTCACTTGGTGAGTGCTGGTGAGCGGGACGAGACCATTCCCGAGTTTTGGCACCCTTGAAGGAGGTGGAGAGGGGGAGGGGTTGTGTGTTCCCCAGCTAAAAACGCTGGTAAAAAACAGTAACCCCGCCACCACTGGAGGAACACCCACGCGCATACACACGCACACGTTTCACCTTTAAAAACTAATTGCTTCCGGAGCCGGTCGCTAGGGGCTGTACTTGACGCGGTATTTGCTGACGTTGCGGAAGTGGAGGACCTCGGGTTGGCGCGCGGTGCTGCAGGGCAAAAGTCCGTCGCGGCCCTCGCCCAGCAGCCACTTGTCGGTGTCGGCGGCCAGGTCGGCGCCGACGTGCTCCTCGGCCCATGCCGCCAACCACGCCTGGAAGCGCTTGTGGAGGCGGGTGCTCACTCGCTCGTGGGACTGTGGGCCGAGAGAGGAGAAGTCAGAGTTGTTATCGCTCGCTCTCTCTCTCAAACACGGAATGAGAGGCCGCACTGACACACGCATTGTGACCGAGCTGGCGCACACACGATTCGATTCGTGTAGGCCAGGCATGTCCAAAGTCCGTCCCGCGGGCCAAATCCGTCCCGCGGTCGAATTTCATCCGGCCCTCGGCCCCCGTCATAAAATCAGTGCCGTGTGGCCCGCAGGTTGGGCGCAATGGAACACGTGTTGCATTGACTGAGGTCTCGTAGACTGGTGAGTGATGTTTCATAGAGTACTGCTTCCCTCTAGTGGCTAAATGAGTAATAGCATTTAGACACTAGAGGGCATCACTCACGAGTTAACAAGACATCACTCCGTGTTTATATTGACTGATATGTCATATTTCAAATGGTCCTTGCAGTTGTGAATATGTGTATTGCTTGTTCATTTCCCTGATGTTCGAGTCAAAGGTTTTGTGACTATTGAAAAATCATGGTGATACATTTTATGTTTCAAATCAATCAATTTGCACTCAGGAGACTTCTGTTTAAGAAAAAGTCAAGTGAATAAGCAGTTGCATGTGATATACCTGTTTCAAATGAACCAAAAGAAATTCTTAAGATTGTTGAAATTAAAATTAAAATGGAAATGTGAAACGGACTGGCTTACTAAAATTTGTTGAACAATATTGTTGTTCAATGTAAAGAATGTCAGCCAAGGTCGGCCCCCCGACACTTTACCACATAAAATCTGGCCCCCTTGGCAAAAAGTTTGGACACCCCTGGTGTAGGCTCTGTGAATGTGACGTTGTAACCTTGTTCGACCTCTCTGATCTCGTTTCTCTTGTGCTCACTCACACACATCGCACCGCCTCGCCCGCTCACCCGCACAGCGGCCTACCTGGTGCGCTCGCATCAGCGCGGTGCGCCGATACATGTAGTCCTCCGACTTGAAGACGTAGACCATTTTGTAGGAGTTGAGCTTGAACATGCACTCCATCTTCTCCTTGTCCAGCGGCTTCTTGCCTCCCTCGCCGGCCTCTTTGTCCAGCTGCTCACGACACTTCTGGTGCTTGCGGATCCGACGCAGATTCCTGGCGACAACGCAAGTCACGAACGCGTCTTTGCCGTGGCTGTCACGGGGTACTTTTTTTTTTTTTTAATCGACTGCCGCACAGATTAACCTAATAAAAAATTATTTTGGATTTAAAATGTATCGAGAAACATTTTTTTCCACAATTAGTATTTTGAAACCGATCATTATTTATCTTTACTACAGTTGTAGCGTGCACAACTGAGGAAGTTTTGGCCCGCAAAGAGGCTAATCATCCGAGAGAATAATAATAATAATAATAGTAAGAGAAACTTGTAGAAGGCAAAGGTGGCGCATGGTGCCCTGAAAATCCAAAATAGAAAAAAAAAAAATCGGCACCTGGGGAGAAAGACGGGCTTCTGGGCCAGATGTTCCCTCAACTCGGGCGTGGTGGTGTCCGGGTTCAAGTAACGTCCGACGTAATCGGACCAGCGCTGCAGTCACAGGATACAAAGGTCAGTCATGAATTTAATACGGTGGCACTTTGACACTACAAGCTGTCGCTCATCCAATTGATCGCTTTGTGTTTCCGGCTCAAATTTGGGGTATGTAGCGCATTTATTGCATATGATCTTGTATTTTGCGGAGTTATTTTGCTTCAAATTCTTTTTTCGCCGGCCGTGTTTCTCACCTCTGCCTCGAGGGGCTCGTCCGAGTTCTCCTCCTCAGTGTCGAGCAGCTCCAACGTCAGCTGCACCAGGCCTCTGTTCCTTACAAACATCACCTGCGAGGAAACAAACGCAAAGGTGATGACGGGTGACTGTTCCCACACGGGCGTTTATTTTTAACTGCAGAGAGTACCAAAGGGGCTATTGGGGATAGGACGTTTGAATTTTCTGTTCTTCTCCCCTATTTGCAGACGTGACCTTGGTGAATGTTAAATAATTCTTTTCTGACCTTGAAGCAGTTCTCATCCGACATGAGCTGTTCCGCTTTGCGCTGGTAGGCGCTCTCCGAGGAGCTCCGGGAAGACAGCGTGGCCATGGACCCACCGCAGGCCCCGTTTGCGCCCTCGGCCAAGTAGAGGTCCGTCACCTGGACGCAGATCTCGTCGCTCACGATGTGCTGGAGCTACGACGGAATGCGGAAGTCTAAGTCGTGGAATTTGGACCGAGAAAAGCCAGGACGGGGTTCACGGCAGGAGGAGCAGAGGCTAACCTGCCGGACGATGCTCTGGATGAGCTTGTCCATGGTGAAGGCGATGTAGGCGTGAATGGTGAACATTTCCCTCAGCGAGTCCTCGTACTGCGACGCCTCCATGTTGCCGTCAAGCAGGTTGCGAACCATCTCCAAGAAGGCCGAGTAGTAGACCTCCACGTCGATGTCCACTAGTGGGAGATGAAAGACACGCCAATATTACTTCCGCTTTAAAGCCCAAAGTCCAGTTGACATCAGAATTTCAGCCTGTTTTATTGCCGCTTCTCCTTCTGCAGCACCTGAGAACTCTCGGCGTGACAACCGCAACATCGCCGTTACTCACTGGGCTCTTTGAGTCGCAGCTGGATGGCCGGGTTGTCGTTCTTCTCCTTCTTGAGTCCCAGGACCTCCCGCTCCCAATCTCGTTCACGCACATCCTCCTCAATCTGTCGCTCGGCCTGCCAGTAGAGGCGGAGGAGTCGCGAGCATAGCGTGTGGTGCAACCGCAGGAAGATATACCAGTTGTTGTTGACGTAGAAGAGGTTGTAGGCGTCGTCGCAGCCGCGCAGCTTCTGGGCCGCCGTGTTACTGAACAGCAGCTTGGATTTAGTGGGGCTGGCACCACCGCTACCGGGGATGCCGTTATGTTTCTTGGAGGGGACACCCTCCTCCATATCCATCTCCACGTCCTCTTCCTCTTCTTCCTCCTCCACATCGGAGAGCTCGCCGCGCTGGGCAAACAGCAAGTCGGGGACAAAGTGGTACATGATCTGCTTGATCTTGTACTTGTCTTCTTTCTGAATGCCAGTCTGGCGTTTGACGTGGTGGATAATGAGGGCCGCCGCATCCTCCAGGATCTGACGGTCCTCATATGCCCGGGTCAGGTGGGGGCCCGCCGGCGGGCTGGCGTTCTCCTCGGAAGCCTGCTCTTGGCGCTGCGGAGCAAACGCATTCAAATGTATTATCTGAAATATACACCAGAACATGGATGCGGGGTGAATGTGGTAGATGGAATAAATTCGGCCTGCCGTAGAGTTTAGAACTGACCAATCGCGATATCACTTGCTGATTATGTCTCGGTATGAAAATGGCCGCAAGTGCGTCACTTTGCGCTAGCGTGTTCTATAGGCTAATATGTTAGCTGCTACTATGGATGAGCCACACGTGAAGGTGATTTGTTTGAGGTGAAAAATTAAACGCGAGTCCAATAAAGTTGGGATGCCGTGTTGTTACTGTTCAACGTTTTTTTGTAAATACAATTGGTTATGTAAGATGAGAGTTGATGCTTTATGAGCCACTATGTTTTACGTATTTGCCACCATCTCGTGGCAATGATAGGCGTCTTTTATGCGGCGTCTGTGGCAGTTGAGTGTTGACAACTCGTGTTGGGATTCAGACATTTCAAAAGTAAACACAACCTTTTTTTTAATCCGTTACTGATAAACGTGGTCTCCTCTGTCAGTCATTTACTTACAGCACCACAACAGCCGCAATCGCACGTGTCACTTTTTTTGAGGAACGCATTATATATAATAATAATTTTTATCCATTTGTGTTCATATTGTATTTAATTGAAAGACGTTTGTTGTTTTTTTTTTCTCTTTCTTCTTTCTTCTTTCTATATACATTCTTGCTGCTGGAGGATGTAAATTTCCCCATTGTGGGACGAATAAAGGATATCTTATCTTATACCTGTCGTGTTCATTAGTTGTACCAAAAGTTGAATTTGCGAGAAACGAGTCTGTTTTCGCCACTTGTGATTCCAACAGTGACGGAGGAGAAAAAGGCAGAGAGTGCTCACTTCATCGTAGATGCTTTCGATTTCGTTGAGCAGGGACTTGGAGCGCAGCACTTTGGTGTCGTTCTGCTTGAAGTTAATTCCCTGATGGTCCAGAGACTTGAGGTAATACTTCTCATTCTGCTCCCGCCAGATCTTATTAAAACCTCGCTGGGCTTCCCGCCACTCCTCCTCCTTGGTCTTTAACCTGGATGGCGGCAGGACACGTGTCTAGATGAGAAAATCAGGTTGACGAAAAGCGCTCGCCCGCCTGGTCCGGCACGCACCTCTTTAAAACAATGGGGACGGAAACGGCCGGGTTCTTCCTCAGGCCGTCGATAATGTCCGCGGCTTTATCGCTGTATATCCTCTGGATGGCTTTTCGGTGCACCACCTCGGAGGAGCCGCCCAATGTGTTGTCCAAGCGGAATTTGGCCTGCTCCTCCGCAGACATCCGCGAGATCTTCCGCTGCACGGACTCCAAAACCCGGATGGTCGCCAGGTTGGTTTCCAGCACCACGTCTAACTGTAAGTCAGGAGGCAAAGGAACATCTTGTTTGGCCTGGCTTCGTCCTCCCCACCTCACGAGGGAAAAAAAACCTCACCTCGAAGCGCTCGTCCTCACACCTGTAGATGTGCTCCTCGTACTGCGTCTTTTTGGAGCTGACAAAGGTGGAGTCCTCGGACCAGGATGGCAAGGACACCCAGGTGTCGTTTAATACCTGAAACCACCCGCAACAAACATGGTAAAGGCGTCGGAGCTTCACGTCTGTAAGTTATATGATGCTAAGTGGACTCTCCAGGTGGCCAAACAAAATGCGCTTGACCTGCGCGACATCGTAGCATTTAAGGGGACGGCGGTTGTGTCTGCTTTGCACCCCGGCTGCTCTCACCTCTTTACAAAGTGGCGTTCTCCCGGTGCATTTGGGCTGCTGGTAGCTTTTGGGCAGCGCTCTGTAACTGGAGCCGAGCCTTTTGCATGAAGCATAGTCAATCTCCATGGCGATGCCCTCGGTGGCCCGCTCCTTGGGGTACGCCTCCATGTGGGACATTTCCCGGTACCCTAGGAAGTTTTTGAACCAGGTGAACAGCTCCGGGAATTTCCTGGAGTGACGGGTGGAATGGGTGGGTGAGAGGCACGCCATAAGGTGACCGCTACGAATTAAAAAATGCCGAGCGCTCACCCGAGGAAGGGCAGCACCAGCTGCACCAGCTCGGCCCGGGAGATCACCTCCTGATTGAAGATGACCAGGCATCGCAAGAAGTTATCGTAGGCCTCCGTACTGCGCAAGGCTTTGCGCACCTGCCACGAGAAAACACATGACGTAAGCAGTCACATGCATCAGGTTGCCCAGAAAATTCAGCTTTTGGTCTTTGGTGAACATTCGGCATATAACTGTAGAATAATGACAGCAATTAAAAAAAAAAAAAAAAAAATCTCCACTCTCGCATTCCAAAACGTGCATATTTGGTCACTCGAAGGTAATGGCTTCACGATGAAGAAGACTTCTCACGGCATTGCTTATGGGCTACATTTATTCATCGCAGTGATAATAAATCTGAGATTCGGCAGTGCCAATGAGGTCGGTGGGGTGGAAATAAAACCAAATCCGGAGACCCTTTGAAAACCAGGACAAAATTTGTTTGCACCCTTGACTGTGGAAGATTGATGGATGGCTGTCAAGTAAATGGGATTCGTATTTCTTTGCATTGCACCGTTATCAATCAACGTCGGAGACAAAATGGCACCGTACCTTCTCAAAGAACAGCGATTCGGTTCCGACTCCGTGCTTGCTGGCCTCGGCCATGGACGAATCTTTCAAGTTCAGTAACTTGGGCTTCTTCTGTTTTGGTCACATACAAAAAGAGGCGATGGGATTGACAAAACCATCCGACGGGTAAACGGAAGAGAACGAATTGAAGTTTTGCGTACCTTGACGGGGGGCGCGGCCCCGGGAGCGGAATGCCGGCGGATCTGGCAGCCGTTCTGGTTGGGCCTCTGCTTGTTGTTGAGCTGCAGCTTCTTGGTGGTGCCGCCGTGATCGTTCCGTACCGACTCGGCCTTCTCGGCTGTCGTCTTGCTCAACAGCTGAGTGGAATGGAAACGTTTAGACGTGGGACTGAGATGAGAGGAATGCATCCCTTCAATAAATGTGGGGCTCACTAAAGCTGTCCAAGACTGTTTTACACCGTGGCTTGGTTTCTACTTCCTGCTTTTGTTCCAATTCTGATTGACTTGACAGGACTCTTTTCGTTGATGCCGACCAGCTTTTAATGAATGAGTGGCTTTTATTGGAATCTTCTATAAGTGCTGTCCCGCATTGGAGTCCATCTCTGCTTATGCTGTTGGACACGAAAGACCACTGAGTCAATCGTGTAGACTGCGACATTAACTTTCTGCAGGCACTCCTATTTGACTTTATTTAAATGACACATTGATTAACATTTTGGAATACATGTCTGAAGAGCTCTCGAAGAGATTATGGGTGTTTGCATTGTCGGATCTTGCGCACCTTTTCCTTCCGGCTCAGGCGTAATTGCTAAATGAATTTGCGGTAACATTAGTCATGGTAGAAAAATGGTCGCTGCATAATAGTGAATAATCCGCGATATAAAAGTGTACAATTTACAAATCTGTGATATGGCGAGACCGTGACAAAACACCACCTTTTAGCACAGAACAAATTCCGAGTATCGCTCACCACTGAACTGTTGGCGTCTGGGAGAAACTGCCCAAACTCGGAGAGAAGGTCCTCTTGGTTCTTGAAGAGCCGGGCGACCTGAGCGTAGACCTCTTGCTCTGTCAGGGCCGGCGTGTAGTTTCCTCCAGCCTCCTTCGCGTTGCGTTGCTCCTTCTGCATGAGACAATGCATACACCATCGTGTGTTAATAAAAGCTGAATTTCCTCGGAATCCTCATGGCGAGTTCCTCCCGCTGACCTGGTACGTGTGCAGGATCTCTAAGAAGGCTTTGTAGATGTTGGGCTGACCCTGGAAGCGGTTCTTGATCTTGTTGACGTAGTTGATGGCGTGGTTGAACTCCACCGGCTGGTTGTTCTGCGCCGGCAGGCCGGCGGGCATCCCGCCGAGCGGCGGGTGGAGTGTCACGGGCGGGGAGTGCGGCGCGGCGCAGGCCGGAATGGACGGGTTGCTCGGGCTGCCCGGCGTCGGCGCCTGCGGCTGGGGGGGCTGCGGGTAAGGGACACGGCGTGACGGTCGATTGAGAAATTTCTACGGTAAACCGCAGCCGTGGCGCATATTTGCTGGTCTGCATATTCGTTGGAAACACATAATGTGTCATTGGCAGACTGTGTATCCTGCCTCAGTCACACAAGTAACCGGGACAGTAAGTGACAATAACTTATAAATAAATCAATAAATCAAAGAAGAACAGAATGTACACCGCAAAGTGAGCTGCGTTTTGGTCTTTAGGTGAGGTGGCTTTCATCTACGCTTTCCAAGCTTTTCACGGCATCAAAGGTTAAGTGCTTGTCATTGTCAAAAATGCTACCGTATTTTCACGACTATAAGGCGCCATTAAAAGTCTTAAATTTTCTCCAAAATGGACAGGACGCCTTATGGTGCGGAGCGTCTTTTGTATGCGCCGAGTTCCAAAATCTGACTGACAGCCGACACGCTGTTTATATAGAGAAAAGGCGGAAGTGACTGTGGCCAGCCATGCGGGAAAGAAGTCGGCCAATCAGTGAAGGGTGGGCGTGTATATATACATACATGGAGAGAGAGAGAAGGCAGACGTGAGAGAGGACAGGCATGCGGGGGAGAAGTCCGCCAATGAGTGAAGGGTGGTCGTGTAAGTGAACGCGAAAGGGACGCCCCAAGCAGGTACCAACACCTGTATAGAGTGTGGCTATGTGCATTGTTGCAAAACAACTTCGGTTTTGGTTTCTAAGAACCCCCGAAAATAAATTCGACAAAGAGACACGCCTACGAAGCTCAGTTCAAACTTCAAGCCATCGGTTATGCTTTTGGCATGCGTGCCCATCTCACAGCAGCGGTGAAAAAACAAGTCAACCAAATGAACTCATGAGCTTGCCGTTATTCCCGGAGGCTTGACTAAAGAACTCCAACCGCTCACTGGACATCGGCATCAACCGGGCGTTCAAAGTAAAGTTGCGAACGGCATGGGAACAATGGATGATCAATGGCAAACACAACTTCATAAAGAGTGAGAGGCAGCGCTGGGCGAGTTACGCCACAATTTGCGAATGGATTGTGGCTGCTTGGACGAACGTGTCTGCTTGCACTGTTGTTCGAGTTTTTGGCAAAGCTGGGCACATTTCTGTAGAGCCGCATGGCAATGAGAGCGACTCTGACAACGAGAGGGAACGCGCCGTTTTTGATGGATTACGGTACTTGCACAATTGTTCGATTCTTTCTACACACACACGCGCGCGCTGCCACCATGTTTCGCTCTGTTCTTTACTTTCAAATGTGGGAAAGCTTCACACGAGAGAAATGTTGACTTTGCTGTTGCTGCTCCTTCTTTCCGCTCGGCAATGCGTAGCAACTCACACTTTAGCGTGTGATGCGTTCAATGACAACTGGGATGTGCAGTCCTCTGTTTCTGATACAGAGGATGAGGACTTTGATGGAATTTTCAGTTCTGCTTTCGTTGCCTTTTTAAAAACGTGTTTTTAGCTTGTATCTGTATGTCTTGGCATGCTACCGTATGTTTCAAGCTAACGTGTTTTTAGCGTGCGCGCATGCATGCCGTATGTTTAAGCTGGCGTATGTTTTACCACTGCAAAACTGCGCCCATTAATACAGTGCGGTCTGTCTATGTGTAAAATACAGAAATGTCACCCATTAATGAGACTGCGCCCAACCGTACGGTGTGTCGAATAGTCGTGAAAATACGGTACTTTTAAAAACACCACATGTGCATTTCGCAGAGGTTTGTGTTGGCAACAGTTTGGGCCATGGAACAGATTCTTTCTTTTTGTAACGAATTTCTATTGGAAAAATGTTTTTGAATGGAGCGCAAATAGAAAAGCGACACTGAAGGGATTGCGTTTGGAGCAGTTCCCTAAAATTCACAGAATGCACCTAATTTACAACATATTGTAGTTATTGTGTCACAAAAAGAATTTTCGTGTGTGAAACATTCCCAAACATCACAGAGTTTGTGTCTTTTACTGACTTTTTCCACCTCCCGAATTTATTTGAGCTGAGGGGTGCATGAGTCTGGAGTAATATTAGTGGAAAGATGACCACCGTGATGCTTCAAGGCAGAAATTTTGCTTTGGCTTTTCTCATCATCGAATTATTGAAGTGATCCAGTTAATCATTTCAGCCCAATACTGGGAAACGCACTGGAAACTCACTTTGCTCATCTTGGCCGGGACGGGCTGCGAGAGGGCGGGCGCGCTGGTGGTAGCGGTGGGTGGCGCCTGGGCGGGGTGCTGGGTGCTGGGCGTGCCTGTGATGGGGATGTTCTGCACCAAAATGCCGTGCGGGGTGATGTGGTGGATCTGGCCGGGCGTCGTTACGTTGACCAAGTCGTTGGTCTGCACCTCGATCTTGTAGCCGGGTGGAAGGAAGGTGTTGAAACCCATGATGAGGTCGGGGTGTCCCTTGAAGAGCTGCGACACCCGGCTGATGACACCGGGGGTGTCGATGCTGGTGACGCAAACACAAGCGCGGGGTCACTCGTCGGGAGATTATTGCTATCAATATCGCAACCGGTGGCCTTCAAGCTGAATGTGACCACACTCTGTGTAGTTCCTTGAATTAACACCGCCCACTCCATGCTAAATGTATTTATTTATTTTTTTAAAGGTACTTTTTCGCCTAAACTCCCCCCCAAAAAACACTTCACAAAAACACTGAGAAACAGTCAATACACGTGTTCCGGAATATTTGCTGAACTGCAAATATGCAAGATAAACTGTAGTTTCAAGTTGTAATATCACCAATCACCACTTGATGGCAGACAGCTCAGAGTTGCGCTTTTACTGGGTCTCACATGGCCGTATTGCACAATGGGAGTTAGGTCTAATAATATTTTGCAGATTTGGAATAATATGCAGGATAAACGCAGCACCACAATGATATTACAATTTTCAGTGAGCTGTTTTTGTGGGGGGAAATGTACAAAATGAGTTTTGCACTTAATGTTGTTTTTTTTTTGTTCAGCAGTTTTGTGCCATCTTTGAATGAAAATGTTATGCCAAAGACCCCCTTTGCAGTGGGGGGAGGGGGGGGGATTACAGAATGGGCATCATTAATAAAACGTTTAATCAATATGGGAATACATTAAGAGCAGTCATCTTGTCTGTATTTAAAAATAGCATTTCTGTCTCATGTCTAGTTAGGAAGTGCATGGTCCTATCTGGCCCCCTCTCTAGCATTGAAGTTGCCCATCCGTGATGTATACCATGTTTAAAGAGAGCTCACCTTTGAGACTTGAACTCTTTCATGATGTCTAGGAAGTCGTTGTAAACCTGAGGCTGGTTGCCAAATTGCAACTTCACTTGGTCCAAGTACGACAAGGCATCCTCCACCTATGGGTGGCAAGAATGAAGGAAATTAAAGGGCGGACAGAATCTGGAAATTTACTGCATGAGTGGACTCGTGGGAAGTGCAGCCGCCGAGTTTCGGGTCTGAATTTTGCATTTTGAGTCGTCTGCAAAAACAAGTTTTTTCTTGATTTATGGTATTTTCTATTCACACCGAATTTCTTACTGAGCCCACACTCACCAGCACACCTACTCACTCGGCTCGATTAAGTGGAGCAGACTGACCTTAAGCCGCTGAAACTGTTGCTGGCCCTGCGCCGAGGCCTGAGGCGCAGCCGCGTGGCTGTGCGCCGGCATCACCGGTGGCCCGTGCGATTGGACGGCAGCAGGGCTGTGGTGGTGGGAACCCCCGTGGACGGCTGGGCTCGGCGAGTGCCCGTGACCACCGCTGTTTTGAGCCACCGTGGGAACCTGCAAAAAAGAGCGACACGCGTGATGTGGTCGTTCTTCAAACAAAAACGTGCACATCTTATAGCTAACAAGTGATAATTTCACAGGAAGTTAGCCTGAAGAGGTCTGGAACAATGGCAAATGGGTCATTTTCCATGGGAATTAATTTAACTTAATGGACAGGACTCAATTTGAGGCACAGATTTAAGCATTTTGTTTTGTCAATAGAAGACATCCATGCTAAATATATAGAGCTTGTTTTTTTCACTTTGCATAAGCGGCGTGTATCTGAAGGTCTTCATATCTCCAAGTTTGGCTTCCAACACAATTAGAAAACAATTAAATAATTCGACCTTACGATAGTTTTTAACCACAAAAAAACCCCCTCAAAAGTCACTGTACCGCTGTACTTGAATGAAATATAAAAGTAAATATATGGTATATACAAACTAAAAATGGCCGACTTATTTTCACTTCTGTATGATAGTTTAGAATCTTAAAATGTTGAAACATTACACGAGCATTTAATAAAGGTTTTTATTTTTGGACACGATAAGAGAGTTTCAGCGACTAAATTGTGAAAGCGCTATATAAATCAGGATGTATTGTATTGTATAAATATCCATTTTCTTTGACAGCGTGAGTCCCGATGTCTTTTTTTTGTATACCTGATATCCCTGCGGGACCGAGTACTGGACGCCTGAGGTGGGCTGCATGTTGTCGGCCACGGCCTCATACACCGCTGGCGGGGCCGGCGCCGGGGCCAGGGCGCGGTGCTGGAAGGTATCAACGTTGCCTGGGAGGCGCCGCTGCTGGGACGCAAAAACCGTTTCCTGATCCTCCAGTCGCCGCTTCATCATGAACTCATACTCGACTGAGCTGAGGGACCTGCGAGGGATGTGGGCGGGAGGGGGGGTGGGGGGGGCGGGACCACGAGTTGAGACTCATTTTATGGGTGTTCCTTCAGGTCACAGGTGATTTTGGGTAGGCACATATTGATAAACATGCATACACACCCGCAAAATTAAAGGGCGACTTTAAGGGAACTCCAATACAGCTAGGTAGAATATAAATTTTGCATGGAGGTCTCCTTTTGACAACATGACAATTGACACTTGATACCCCCCCTCCCCCACTAACTTGTAATGTTACATTTTATAGTAGAAAAGTAAACGGTTGCTAGTTTGTTTAGCTGTGTACAGGTACCTCAGGATTATTATTATTTATTTTAATTTATGAACCTAAAATTTAAGAAAAAAAAACAGATACAACTTTCCATTAATTTACTGGTACATGTTTCTTGGAGAAATGTTTCACCCATTTGTAACCCAATACTTAATGTGCGAATTTTTTTCTACAGTATTTTTTTGTAAATGAATAGATTCCGTACGTCAATATTACTACACTTTTTTTGCACAAGAATCTGTACTTTTACAAAAGTATAGAGTATTTTTTCTTCCACGTGAAGCTCAACCCCATTTTGTGAGTTGCAGAAGCGTAGCTAACGATGAATGAAACGAAACTAAAGTCGGTGAAAGTCGTGTTTCGCGGCATTATCGCCCACAAGACGACATTTTGAGGACTTTTGTGTCTACTTTTGTAACGAGCGTTGAGTACAAACACACAATGGCTGTGGCCAATCACAGCTACCGACTAGCTACGTCACCGAAGCAACAATCTTGTGGGAGTCGCTCTGCCATTTACAACTTCCCCAAATTACCGCCACGCTCCAAAACAAAAAACAAACAAAAAAACAAGCCCCTTATTTGAGTAGTTTCAATCGTAAAAGTGCAATTTCATGCAAAAGACCCGCACGCTCCAACGCGACAACTACCCACTAGTAGCTAACTTAGCCTATCGTTGCTCGACCACAAACCCTCGCTACGATGAGGAGTCGGAATTATGTACAAAAAATATAGTTGATCTCCCAAAGAGTTAAAAAATAAATTACGAGAGTCTTATCTGTGAGGTCCCTGGAAGCCCTCACCCCCCCCCCCCCCTCAATTTTACGTGAGGCCTTGCCCCATGAGCACCGAGCTAGAGTTCCATACGTGGTCGCCATTTGGCGGAGCATGTGCGGCAGGGGGGGACCCCACGGACGCGTTCCCATATCGACGGAGGTGAGCGCGACCCAAACACACGAAAAAAGTCACCGACTCGTCGCCTCATTCGCAAGGTAGGTGGGAAGGGGTTTTTCATTTGTGTCTACTTGACCCCGCAACTTGCTTTGCCGCGGGAGTGGGGGAGTGTTTCGCGGTTTTAGCTGCTAGCTAATGTAAACAACATGAGGAGCTCAGACTCGGAGGGACGTCCGGAGGGGGCGAACAGGGAGGCAGGCACATGCGGCTAACCAGGCGCGTTTCTAAAGCATCCACTGGCGCTTCAATTGAGTGCTTGAGCCCGGTTTGAAACACAATGGGCATGGATTTTGTGTTTAGCGTGTTATTTGTTTCTTTTTTGCGGCAGACTTATGGGAGCTCCGTGGCTAGCCGCGTTAGCTCGCTGAATGAATTTCCAAGATGAACTCACCCCTCTCCTTTAAGTTCACCGACGGTGCGACGGTAATCCGTTCGGCAGGGTTTAACCACGATGCCTCCAGCCGTGGTGCAGCCTGAAGCAAGCAATGTGTCAAACGCGACCTATTCCGCGGTGCGTATTGTAAAAGAAAAACAAAAACAAGAGCGGATGCGGAGCTGCAAAAAGTAGGGGGGAAAAAAATCTTCCCCGACAGGGGAAAACAATCTCCGTTAGGTTAGCTTGTGGTCGGGGGCGTGTCGGCTGGTGGAATCGCTATTTTGCTATTGGGTTATTCGGAGAGAGGTTGATGCTCAGGGGCGGGTTGACTCCTCCGGATTGGCTGCTCAAACTATCAATCGACGGTGAAGCTCGCCGACAAGGCAGCTCTCCCATTTTGACTGGAAGCGCGACAATGGCTAAGGCAAAACAGTAGTTTCCTGTCAGTTGATTCACATCAACTAAACATTAAAAAAAATAATAATAATAATTGGAGGGCGTGAGGGATTAAGCCTTGATTTTGTATTTATATGGGGAGGGGGAGTATTGATTTTGAATTGAACTGCTCCTTTCTTTGTTGTAAAGGCAGAAGAAAAGTCATACCATTATGAGAATAAACCTGTAATATCAGAAAAAAATGCTAAATTCGACTGCATGATTATATTTAAAGAGAAAAATGTACGTTTCATGTCCAAACATCTTAATAACAACGGAATAATAAAGTTGTATGATTGATTACAAGATCAAAACCTGTAATGTGAGAAACAAATGTTCCAAGTTTACTAGTAAAATTATAATATGATACAAAAAAAGAAATGTAAATGTTTAAAAACCTAATACTATGACAATAAGGTTGTGACATTACCTGAAACCCCCCCCGCCCCAAATGTTAGGAGAAATGAACATTCAAAATGTAAGGGTAAAACAGATCTATCATTCTATCTATCTATCATTGTAATATTACGAACGAAAACTAACACGAACCTTGACAAAACATTTGCTGGAGTTTTTGGTATGACACTTGACTCGGTTTTTGGTCAACCATTTCCTGATTAAACCCCGCCCTCTTTTGGGAAAAGCCTCAGCCAATCATGTCGCTCGCTTGCTGTTAAAGCATCGCCCACGATAGGCGGAGCTTTAAACGCCAGCCCGGGATTCCACCTCTCCTCTTTTCTTCTGCCTTTTTTCTGCTCTCTCATAGCCAAGAGCGGGAGAGGGCGCGACAAATGTCCATTCGTCAGAAAACACAAACGCACTGTCGAAAATGGGTATTTTCTAGCCGTTTGGTGTCGCATGTCGCCTTTTGTTGTTCGACGGTGCTCGGTCGAAGCGTCAAACAAAAGGGTCTCCCTTCCGGAACAATGCCAAAGTCGTACGGTGGCTACACGACGTCGGTGGCGCATTCAAAACAACAAGCCCATTTTGGGGGATCATTTTCTCGCATCGCGTCTCGTCAAAAATGCGACAACACATTCTCCTCCCCTCTACGCACACGTCCCCTCCTCCCATTTGCAAACATGCTCCGAGTGATCGCCAAAGCAGAACAGGTCGCCTCGCGTTGTTTCTTGATCTGCTATTATATTAAAGAAAACAATAATCGACATTACGGTACTATGTGGTACGCTATTCTTTGTTTGTGCACGCACACACAAAAAGCATTCAATCATGCGATGGTCTGCCGAACACAAGCGCTCCAAATGCCGTTCGCGTCTTCATCATCAACAAGCCAAGTGCTCTGGTAGGTTTTTAAAATGGTTCACTTTTGGGTTACGTACCCCACACGGATAAAGAAGAAGGGACTCCGTACTCCTGATGTTATTCGTGTTTGGAACAAAATAGTTGGGGCACGCCCCCCTTCCTCTTTGACCGCCCCCCTCCCCCAGCCTTGGCATTGGCCCGCGTCACACCGCACGTCACCGAGTTTGAAGAGCAGCCGCGAAAATGCACACGCAAAACAAAACATGAGGCGATATTTCAACTCAAATCTTGAAACTTTTACCTTGTCCTTTCACCCGAGTGTCAAATAATATGTTTTAATGGGTCGATGTAGTACGAAAGTATCAACAAACGATCGGAAAACAGTTGGAGCGTGCAACTGTATTTCATTTTAAAAAATGCAATTTTACAAATTGTCATTTTGTGAAAACATTTTGAATTAAGTCAAAACCAATATCCATATTTGATGAGTAACATTACAACAAAAACATTGATGAACACACTTTAAAAATGTTCACAAATAAAACAGCAATACAGTATTTTGTAACCCAAAGATACATTTCCAGGAACGAAATCACAATTTCGAAAGTCTTAATTTTAAAAGAAAAAAAAAACAAAGCTAAAAAGTCATAATTTTGTGAGGGAGAACAATTCAGGTTGAATTTGTGAGAATAGAATTTAATAGTATACGTAAGCGCATGAAACCTTATGAGACTGAACTTGAAGTCTTTCACGAATAAAGAATGACACAAACGAAACACAATGGCATGATTTGTATTTATTACAGTATAGCTTGATTCAGTATTCACAAGAATAAGGTACAGTCATTGGTTATAACAAATGAAATATAAAATTAATGTTGATAACTGGATATTTTCCCATATGAAAAACAGCTGTTGAATAGCATAGAAAAATAAAAATAGGCCACATTTCGGCTTTGAAAGAAGGAAAAAAGATATAGGACAACGGTCGACGTAAAAATGCTTCACTACAAATAAATTCAATATGAATTCTGTAGTTAACAAAAAAAAAAACACAAAACTTGACCCGACAACAACACGGTGCATGACTCACATACAGTAATACACTATACTCTGATATTATACATACTTAGATGCTTTCAATGTTGCCAGATGAAAGCGCACATTTTACAATGACATCCTGGAACTTAAAAGCAAAACACACACACACACACACACACACACACACACACACACATCACTTGGAACTAAAGGTAGGCACATGTACGCGCTCGGGGGACCCTTGAGGTCAATAAATGGTTTATATTTATATTATCTCTACATACATCACTGCTGACATTTCCAAGTATATTAGGGCTCTTGGTGAAAAGTGCTAAGACGTGAGGTGACGTGGCGTGCGTGCATGCGTGAGACACAGAATTAGGGCCACACAGAAGTTGCAGAAACATTACTATTAGAAAAGACAAAGAACAAAAAAACTGTTGAGAAGTTTAAATTTGAGGAGACCGTTTGTGTTGTAGTTTTCCATGAACGATTTTGTAATCTTTTCTGAAACTTAAGTTTGAATTAAAAAAAAAATCATGACAATTTTGTCATTTTATGAGAATTGAGAATTTTAGGATGAACAAAGTTTAAGAGACCATAAAGTGTTGCATTTAGGTTAGTGTGGGAATTTTCATTCAATCATGATTTTAGGAGTCATTTTGTGAGCGTTGACAATCAAATCAAATATAAATTGGTAGCATTTTTTGTTTTTTAATTTGATTATAGGGGGAAAGGAGTCTTGATCAAAATAGCACAAGAAGCTACAAAAACCAATTTTACCCAACAGGATGTATTGAGGGGCAAAACACAAATCTTATGAGAGCCAATTATTGTGCGAGCTATTTTTGACTACATTTGTAATATTACACTCCCCCCTCCAAAAAAAAAGATAATCATTTTACAATAAGTTTTATCCTCAAAGTGCACCTATTTTCTTTTCAGTTCTTTTCCTTGTGCGCTTCAGGGGGAAAATATTGCACTACTGCATTACTGTCCGTGTTTTATGCTATGTGTTGTGTTTATTATTTTACTTTATGTTAACTGTTTTTTTAAGCGCTTTGTTACAGCTGCCACTGTTGTGAAAGCGCTATATAAATCAGCATGTATTGTATTGTATTGTATTGTATTGTACTCAAGAGGTCTCATTTGACAAATGAGCAAAACTTCGCTAGTCACAAACCCCTACGATGTCCTTTTTAGAGGAGGAACCGGGCAGCGCGGTAAACAAGTCGTGAGCACGTTCGCTTGACAGATCTCGGTTTCGGAGGTTCACATGTCGAGTTATTCCCAGGAAACATGCCGGTTCCCCCGATGACTCAAAATTGTCCTTGAGGTGCGAATGTGAGTGCGTGGTCGATGTGCTCCGAGTCGGCTGGGATCGGTTCTGACCAAGGATGGACAAGTAAAGAAAATGGATGGAAACGTGCGAGTGAATTGGTGTATCAGATTGTATTTGCTTCATGTAGTGAAGTGGCGCACGCCATCTTTCGCCGCTTGCTTCAGCTACTGCGACATCCAACTTGTGCTAAATAACAACTTGGACCCATGGTTGTGTTTTTAAAAAAATAACAAACTACAACAAAAAACTTGGTGGCCACGTTTCCTCCCTTTTAGGAAGATTGTGCATCTATTTGAAGGGATATTTCACCCTCCATGAAAAAAAAAACCAACCCCCCCCGCCAAATAAGGAGGTCTTTCAAGTTTTTTTTCTAAAGCCTATTTACAACTTCACATATTTGTGTTTTGACCTTTTTTCAAATATTTCCTGAAAAACTTACGTACAAGCGTCTCTGCATATTTTTGTGCTCTCTGCAACAGGCTTCAAGATGTTCCCGAAGCCTATTTGGAAAGTAGTAATGAGCGTCAAGGAAGTATGTGCAAGCGATACATCTCGACTGCGAGAGAATGACATCTTTGCATGGAGAGGAGGGGCTAACTTTCACCAGGGTTGTTGGCGGAGAGTCTTCACCAGTGTCTCAGCCATTTATTGTCATTTCTAAGGGACAAGTCGTAAGAAGGGTTTGAATTTGAAACGGTTTCAGGTTTTAGTTTTGGCTTAGTGATTTGAAACTCTTATAGGATTATAATATTCATAACACCTGAAAATACGGTAGTTGGTGCTTATTCTGTAGTAAGTTAAAAATTATAAATATATACTGTATATATTTTTAAAAAGTTGCTTTTGATCACACACGTTTTTCCTCAAACAGTGGTCTACGGCCGGAAACGGTTATTAGCACAAAAAAAAAACCCCGCAGCGGAGATCAACGTTTTTTTTTGTCCATTTACTGCTTAGGCTACCCGTTTGCTGGACTTCACACACACACACACAGACACGGCACACACGGCACACACGCGTTGTCACATGCTGACGAATGGTCCCAGGAAAGAAAAGGACAGCATTTGCAAAGACGTGCGTCTTGGGGCGAACAGCAGAATTTTGTGAGCAAAGTGGGGGATACGGAATGAACCAGAGCTCACTGATTGGCCGGGAGCAGGCCTTGCCTTTGGGCGTGCTCCAAAATGGCGTTGTAGCAAAAGTAGTACTGGTCCGGAGTTTGGATACTGAAGGCCCTCTGCGTTCTCATGCGTCGCACCGTCTGGCACACGTTCAGCGAGCCCACGTCTTGGAGTTGCGACAGACAGATGTCCAAGGCACAGAAGGTACCTGGAGAAGAAAAAAAATGCAGTTCATTTGTGAACTAGTGGTTGACACGTCTGCTTTGCAGTTCTGAGATTCTGGTTTCCAATCTTGGCTCGATGTGGAGTTTTCAGTTGGTTAACTGGCAAAATTGTGAGTTTCCTCATGAGGCTCAACGTTTACAGACTTAACAATTAAACAGTTTTAAAGCTTCACTTTGCTCCCTCGTACCTCTCCAGCTCCCTCCCCTTTTTTAAAAAAAATCCGGTGACAGAAGTGAGCATTATCTGGTTCCGCCAAAATTTTCTGTCGTCTCACATCAGATTTTGAGTGGCCATGCTAGTTCCAAGCTTTAATGTTTTGTCTTGCAACAGCGCTTCAAGTTTGCGCTTTTGAAAGGGGCTCATACAGTATCCTACCACTATTGACAAATAGCGACAATCAATACGTAAGGTTTGGAATTACCTTGAGATGCCACACAATGGCACCAAACGCTTTAATTTGTGCAGTTTTCATTGATTATTTTTTTTACTTTTTTGCGGGGGTGCTAATCCTAGAGCCATTTACTGTATCATGAGGTCCTGTTCTGCCACCGTGACAGCTCCGATACAACCACAAATTGTCCATGTGAGTGGTGAGGCCTCCTGACCTGTCCTTCCGATCCCCGCGCTACAGTGAACCACCGTGGGGGGTCCTTGTGGGTGTCCCGTCCATCGAGATCCCAAAGCCTTGATCATATTGCCATGCTCTCTCCTCACGGCTGCAAGGAAGTCGATGAGAGTCACCGCCGAGGTGGGGACGCCGTAGTCGGGCCAGCTGAGGTACTGGAAATGACTCACTTGCCTCTGTTCACATGTCTGTTTGGACCATCGGGATATCTTAGCTACATGTCGGATGTCACTAGTCAAGCGTGCGCATGTTGGAAAAAGTATCTTGTGGCCTTACCTCAGTGTTGTGCAGCTCGAGGGTGGTGTGGTTGTAGTGGGTGTAGTGGTCCACTCTTTGATTCACCACTGCTATGTGGCCATAGACCTCCTGCCCACCTTCGTCCAGAGGCCAGTACTGTCCGCACTTCCTTCGACTGCCCTCCTCTGTCCTGAAACCGAGAGGAACTCGACATATTTTTTCCAGATCCAGTAGGCATCATTCTGCAACCTTTACAACTAAAAAAAAAGTGGTCCGACTTGGTAGTGTTAAGGAATTATTCTGCTAGAAGTAGTAGTAGAACATTGTTGATGAATTTCATCTTGCTATGAGAACTATTGACACTAGTCTCTGTCCTGAACATTTGCTTGTACTTAAAACAAGGAGTGTAGGGTGAAGTTGGGGCCCTGATTCCCCTTGAGTGATTAACAGCACCTGGCTAACTTCTTTCCGCCTCCCACTTCGTAAAAGTCCCTGAAGGCTGCCAAGTGCCTTCGAGGAGTAAACCTAGTCTCAAGGTCTGTGAACCAGCAGATATGGTCTGCACTTTGTCAAAATGCCAACATTGAACTTTGCTTGACTTTCTTAGTTTCAGGTTTTTACATACGGGGAAGGACTGCCCGCCCCTAATTAACATAATTAACATACTATGCCTATATGTACGTGTGACTGAAGTTGCTCGGGGCTTCCTGATGAAATCTGAGACTCACAGGAGCCCGAATCGATTCGTGTTGTGTTGCGTTGCGATAAACTGAAGAAAAGACTACGTGGTGTTGGGTCTTCTTCCACCTTATAGAGAGATAAAAGAATCTGTAACCAAGGAAGGGCCAAGAGCAAATTGACAGCTCCCATTCCTCAACAGTAGTTCGACCAAAACATACCATATTATTTTTTTCTAAAAATTTACCTGGTTGTCATGACGATGACAAGCACATTTTGTTCCCAAACCATTCTCCAAAAGTCACCATAGGTCTTTTCCAGTGGACCTAAAGAGTGTGACACAAGCAACATTCATTGTAACAGCTAAACATTCACAATTCTACTCCATGTTGGTGTACCGCACAGGTCGATTCTTGATACTCATGCATTTTCGATAAACACGTTGAACAGCAGTTAGAGCTCTTGAAAGCTACGATCTACACAGTTACACAACATGCAAGTAGTGTTAGGGGTGAGTGTTATTTTACTTCCATCATATCGGTTACGATTCATTTCTAAAGCACATTTAATGAAGCAAATATATATTTTACCGCCGCCGTACCTTGAGTACCGATATATGCGTTCTTCTGTTTGTAGCCATCCATGAAGCTGGCGTTAATGTAGTCAGATCTCTGTTGGGACACATTTCACAATTAGGCACTTTGATGACCGTGTCACGCTCAAGACGACCGGTGCCAAACCTCGTTCCTTCTCGGCTTCAGGCAGACTCTTGTTTGATCAAGACAGAGAACGTCTCCATATCGGTTCCTCTCCAGATTGTAGACTGCTCTGTTCATTTAAAAAAACAAACAAACAAAAAACACCATCGATCTCAAGGTTCTTCCCAATGTTTTCTCGGGGTCAAATAAAGCAAGTGATTCATATTTTAATCCACTCACTGTGCACAGTGGAAGGTTCCGGGCGGCGGTTCTTTCCGGAGCTCTTCGTACTCCAGGTGGATGCCGGAGCGTTGAAGCCTGCCCAGGTGCGCCAGCAGCTCCTGCGGGCGCATGGACTCGGGTCCTGCGATGTGAATGGAAGAGTCCTCCAGGGGGATGCCCACCAGCTCATCCACGGGGTCCACGCGGCCGTTCTGGCCCGCCAGAAGCTGCTGATTCCAGCTGAAGGCGTCCAGGGGAAGCAAGCCACCTAGATGTTGGGGAAGGCAGTCTCTGGGGAGGTGCTGGCGCAGCTCGGCCATCTTCACCATCTGGACCTGGAGGTACGTTTGAAGAAGTGACGGTTACGTTTACTTACTTTCGTCTTTGTCCGTTTCAATTAACATCTAGACGTGTATCGGCAAATGGTGGCTTTCCTTGCCCTCGTGTGAAGGCATTACCATACCATGACGACAAAACATCCATCATTTACTTCCAAAAATCCCACCCCCTAAAAGAGGCGTACCCCTGTATGTATTCATTCATTCATTCATTCATTTTCCGAGCCGCTTGATCCTCACTAGGGTCGCGGGGGGTGCTGGAGCCGATCCCAGCTGTCTCCGGGCAGTAGGCGGGGGACACCCTGAATCGGTTGCCAGCCAATCACAGGGCACACAGAGACGAACAACCATCCACACTCACACTCACACCTAGGGACAATTTAGAGTGTTCAATCAGCCTGCCACGCATGTTTTTGGAATGTGGGAGGAAACCGGAGTACCCGGAGAAAACCCACGCAGGCCCGGGGAAAACTTGCAAACTCCACACAGGGAGGCCAGAGCTGGAATCGAACCCGGTACCTCTGCACTGTGAAGCCAACGTGCTAACCACTGGACTACCGGGCCGCCCCCCCCCTGTATGTAGTCAAGTAAAAAAAAAAAAAAAAAAAAAAAAAGCTCTGGCCTCAGAGAGGCCGTACAAAAACAACAAGCTTTCCTGTCACTTACGCGCTCCCGAAGTTTCTCCTTCAGCAGCAGACTGAGCAGGTTGTAGGGCACCCGAAACCACACGGGGGCACCAACAATCAACACCTTCTTCAGCCTGGCGGGAAACGCCCCCTAATATTCAGAAAGACAGCAAAAAAGGTGAACACGGGAAAGTACGGGCGCTTGGACCCGCAGAAGAAATCCGGTCTAACACGCTCGGTCCGGTATGTTGATGAAGGGAACACTAAAAGCCAAACCTTCAGTAAGTTGAGAATCTTCTTGCTCAGGTCCAGCTCGAAGTTTGTGTAGTTGGACCCAGCCATGTCGTATATGAACACCAAGCCATTCCTCTGGGTCTCAAAGCTGTTGGCGACAAATGCGTACAGAACACGATGACTAATGGGACCAAACGAAATGGGAGGTTTTTATCTTTTTGGCAGTCACAAAAAAAATATTCTGCTGCCTAACCTATTCCATTTATTGAGACGGTTGTAAACAACAACTTGTTGTTGCGCTGACAATCTTCTGTATGTTTCTGTGTGTTTGCATTCGTATTTTCGTTTTGTTTTGTGTAGTGTTTTTTTTTTTAACTGAAAAAATGTTGCCCTTGTCCTTTGTTTGCGAGAGCTTGATGTCTGTAATAATCAAAGTCCCCGCAGCATCAGTACATTTACCATTTAATCATCACCTCCGGTGAGCGTAGTATCTTTCAATTGTATTTCACGCTGGCCGTCTAATTTCGATTCGGAATCGCTCCACAAGAAGGACGTGGCACACTGGCAGGCAGGTATATTGTGGTGTCGTGTACAAGATGGACGCTTTCTCCAATTGTGATGCGAGAGAAGTGGTATTACGAGTCGGATGAAGGAGGTGAAGTCTCCGTTGAAGTCCCGGGTAGCAAATGCAGGGGGCCTGCTATTGCTTTTCACGGAATGAGTGGGGATGCTCACCTCTCCACGGCGCGATCCAGGAGGTAGAAGAGTGCCTGCAGAACAACGTGGTTGCCCGTCTTGTTTGGGTGATGAAGTTTGGCAGTGTACAAGGCGATGGAGGCTCCCGACGGATCGCGTGCACTCTGCGATGCACCCCACCCCCACCACCCAAAAAATAAATCAACGCATATTTTTATATCGCAATTTCAAGTTATTTACACTCCATTGCCAAAAGAGGATCCGTTTCCTTGTATTTGTGTTTGTCATGAATGAGCCACTATTCCTTATTGTGGGGTAACGCAAATGTGACGTTGTAGGAATTGGCCACAAGGGGGCACTCAAATTTACCAACTGGATTGTTTTTTGAGGAGGCTGGGGGGTCTGTGGCAGGAGGAGCAACTCTGCATTCGGTAAATGACGTTGTGGAGGAAGACGAGTGAACAGCAGCCAATACAGGAATACGACTAAAAATACCGCAGAAGGGATATGAACGCCGTGTGTAGCATTCACGTCAATCAGCCGTGTCAGCGGGGAAGGACACAGGGAAACGGGAGTCTTTTTACGAGCGGGATTTCAATTACAAAAGGCTAAATATATCCTAATGTGGTCCTCCCAATTCACTTGGAAACTTCTCATTCCGAATGAGAACATGTTCCAGTCATACCTCAAAATTGCCAGGTGAAAGCGCTCATCAAACGTCAATAACGTAATTCCACCAATCGCGCCATAGGGGCATTATTGTTTGGTTCAACTGCAGACGCGGTGGGGGTGGAAGGCCTTTATTTTGACACAAATACATTTTGGGAACACATGAACAGTGACGGGGCGGCCCGGTAGTCCAGTGGTTAGCACGTGGGCTTCACAGTGCAGAGGTACTGGGTTCGATTCCAGCTCCGGCCTCCCTGTGTGGAGTTTGCATGTTCTCCCCGGGCCTGCGTGGGTTTTCTCCGGGTGCTCCGGTTTCCTCCCACATTCAAAAAATATGCATGGCAGGCTGATTGAACACTCTAAATTGTCCCGAGGTGTGAGTGTGAGTGCGAATGGTTGTTCGTCTCTGTGTGCCCTGTGATTGGCTGGCAACCGATTCAGGGTGTCCCCCGCCTACTGCCCGGAGACAGCTGGGATCGGCTCCAGCACCCCCCGCGACCCTAGTGAGGATCAAGCGGCTCGGAAGATGAATGAATGAATGAACAGTGACTGAGCCCTGTCACGAGCAATGAAAAACCAAGAGTAATTCCACCCCCAAAATTGTTTATAATCATGAGATGACAAACCATAATCCCCAAACACTTTGATTAAACTGCTTTTATCAAGATAACATTGATTCCTTTGCCCCGGTTACTCTTGTGACATATCTTGGGTCGTGACAATAGTGTACCGACCACATGGCGGGGAGCTCACGGCAATATTAAATATGGGGAGAAACGTTGCTGCTAAATGGGCAATATGACGATGTATATTACAATGCAAATCTGCTTATTTCGGGCCTTGGCTAAAGTGACAAATAAAAGCAGAGCAGCAACCAGGCACTGAGTTTGTGTCGCAAGGTCATGGATACTATACTGGGAATTTGCAGAATTCTCCATCCTTTTTTTTTTTTTTTTTCGGATCATGACCAAGTTGGCATGGGTGATCAATGTCCATGTGTGAACAATAAGCGCATGAACTCACCAGCACTGTGAACTTTCCGCTGAGCAGCTCGGACCGCAGAGGTTCTTCCTGAGGCTGAAGTCTGACAATTCCTTCTTTGAGACGCGTTTCCTGGAGCGAGAGAGAGACAGACGGGCAGTTTGAGCAAGTGCAAGTACAGGAGATGCCCCCCCCCCCCACCTCCAAAAAAAATATGGGAACCTTGCCTACCCTGTAACTGTGGAACAGCTGGATGGCTCTGAGCACGTCAAACTTGCGCGCCATGAGGAACTTGACGGCCAGTTCCCTGGAGAGCGGCGACACTCCATGCTGACTGGTCCACTTAGTGATTTCCTCCAGGAACTGTCTGATGGCCTGAAAGAGAGGGCGCAAATCGTCACACTCACAACAACCGCACAAATACCGGAAAAGTAAAAGCCAGCAAGGCGGCCTGGTTACCTTCCAAAAAGAACCCATGATAAATCTGTGACGTAGTCATCGTTATTTATTCATTCATTCATCTTCCGAGCCGCTTGATCCTCACTAGGGTCGCGGGGGGTGCTGGAGCCTATCCCAGCTGTCTTCGGGCAGTAGGCGGGGGACACCCTGAATCGGTTGCCAGCCAATCACAGGGCACACAGAAACGAACAACCATTCGCGCCCACACTCACACTTTGGGACAATTTAGAGCGTCCAATCAGCCTGCCATGCATGTTTTTGGAATGTGGGAGGAAACCGGAGCACCCGGAGAAAACCCACTCAGGCCCGGGGAGAACATGCAAACTCCACACAGGGAGGCCGGAGCTGGAATCGAACCCGGTACCTCTGCACTGTGAAGCCGACGTGCTAACCACTGGACTACCGGGCCGCCTTCGTTATTTATTTATTTTTAATAATAATAATAATTATTATACAATACAGGGCGGCCCGGTAGTCCAGTGGTTAGCGCGTCGACCTCACAGTGCAGAGGTACCGGGTTCGATTCCAACTCTGGCCTTCCTGTGTGGAGTTTGCATGTTCTCCCTGTGCCTGCGTGGGTTTTCTCCGGGTACTCCGGTTTCTTCCCACATTCCAAAATCATACATGGCAGGCTCATTGAACACTCAAAAAATTGTCCCTGGGTGTGAGTGTGAGCGCGGATAGTTGTTCGTCTCTGTGTGCCGTGCGATTGGCTGGCAACCGTTTCAGGGTGTCCCCCGCCTACTGCCCGAAGACGGGTGGAAGGGGCTCCAGCACCCCCGCGACCCTTGTGAGGATAAAGCGGATCAGAAAATGGATGGATAGATAAAAGCCAGAAATGACGAGGCCCCCCACCCTATAAGGGCTTTGTAATTGCAAACAGATGCCACAAGAGTGACAAAATCCTTCAAATGAAGAGCATGCCATTCATCCTCCCCCTTATACATGTTATGTCTTGTGACTTGTTGTAACGGTCATATGCTTATTCATGTGCTAGGGTCTTTTTTTATCCTGGACTTAAATGATCCTCGGAAGAGGATAGTTTGAGCGTGTTTTTTTTTTCACTCTCCCTACCCGGCGTTTTTCCTTTCTGAATTCTGATTGTAATTTCCCCCTTGCGGGACAAATAAAGGATATCTTAATCTTAATCTTATTAAATGAAACGGGTAACAAAGTACAAAACATTCAGGAGACGCCTGGAGTCGGAAAGACTCAAATATACGAGACTTTGAAAAACAAGGAAGCGATTCTTACTCGGTCCGATTCTGGCAATTTCCATGCTCAGAGTGAATTGCTTGTGGCTCGAGTAAATGAACATTTCCTAGAATGGTTTGATTGTTATCATGTTAAAAACTTTCCGCAAACTGGACCGCTAATAAGAGTCGGAGAGCAGTCAAATGTGTAGAGCCTGAACAACAGGGGGCTCAGTACACATCCTTGAGGAGAACTGGCGCTGAGTGTGATGGTGGAGAAGAATGTTACATTATTACTGGGATACAAAGACATTGTGCCATCTTCTTCATTTTCTATTTCTAACTTTTGGCCCGGCCCTCCACAATATTTTCTGCTTCTCATTTGCCCCCCCCACCCCCCGGGGAAAATAATTGCCCCCCCCCTGGTCTAGCATGTACACAATCATCATCTCGTGTTAAATCGACGACCGTATTCCGTAAGCGAATTTATTAGAATGACAACAAACCAACCGCCTTCACGTGAAGTTCATCTTCTGTACCAACAGCCTAAACTGTTCCTTCACGTAGGCAGGCACATGCGAGCGCTAGAATTTGCCGCAAACCCGATTGTTTCATTTCACACCCCTTTCGGAAAGAGCTGCCCCCCACCTCAAGCCCCCTTCGCCCTCCTCCTCAGGCACCAAAGTGCGCCGCTCCAGCTTATAAATGAGCTTCCGCCAGCTGTGTCAGGAGATGTTAATGAGCTCCTTGTGGAGTCTGGCAGCAACCGCAGCAATCCGAAAGAGCAGGGGGGTGAAGAAAAAGGGCCACTGATGGGTTGGAAGAAATTGCTCCTAGCACAAAAACAGTTGTTTGGAATTTGCAATGTTTTTGAGCTATTCGCAGTTGGGAAAATAGCAAGGGATTTCTGTGCACCACAAATATCGTCTCACAGAATTCCAAAAAATGCCTCACCCCATCTACAGTTTAGTAATTAAACAAGACCGCCGTCAATCCAAAACTAACTCAAATTGACTTTGAAAAGGTTTCCTCGAAACTACAAGTCAAGTATTTAGCTCGTGGAGGTGTGGCGGAGGTGGGGAGGTGGGGGGCGGGGGCTTCCTGTGCTTCTCCACTTCTCGTCGTCGCCATCTCCGCACTCCCACAACAACGCCGCCTTCTGCTTTTTAAGTGTGCAGTCAAGTCGGGGGTGAGCGCGGGCAGGAAGTCCACTTATGGGATTCTCTTTGGGAGTACAAAACGCTCAGTGAGGGGGCGGCGGGGCCTGAAGACAGGATGCCGCTGTGTCTGCTCCTCGCGCTCTCTCTCTCTCCCTCTTCAGAAGAGACGACGAGACATAAAGCTGCCGCTCTGTTCTCAGGCCTTAACATGCACCCCCACGAGGAACCGGCGCACCTGACACTTGGATCCGCCGGACACTCCGTTAGGTGCACCTAAACTCCACCACCCAAAACGAAATGAAGCACACAGGGAAATGCTTTAACAAAGGCCGAGTTTGACGTGCTCGATGCTAAAAAGCAGTGCAAGTGTTGAGCAGGAAACTGACGTCACCTTTTTTACGTCCACTCGGGAGCACGACAACATGATGGGTCGGCTTAAAGTTGAGTAAGGCCTCATAGATCTTTGCGCCAAAGACAACTTCCGGTCAGGTAGGTACGCTTCAACTTCAGGGACTCTGAAGTTGGCGTCCCTCTTCGCCCGCAGGCTGCGACCCAGACTTCCTGGAGGAGACGCTCTTGTTTGGTTCCACTGGCGGGGGAGGGGGGGCGGGCGGGGGGCACCGGGATCACATCCACGGGTCCGTTCTTATGTGGTGTTGGCGTGCTAGCAGCACAAGTGTCGCTTATCAGTTTCCTTGAAGATGCATAATTGTTTACCTGATTGCAGCAGATGTTTCCCCTCAGCGTTCCGCCGTTTCGGACGATCAAGGTTTCGGTTTGCAACTTTCCACACCGCACTTTTGTTGAGCGATTTTTCAGAGGAACCATATTTTGAAAGCAGTTTACGGTGCGCTGAGCGTGTCCACTTGAGTAATGACGTCTGCTTTCTTGAGAGCTGCTATTTCCTCCGTCTCATCTTTGCAGGCTCCTTAGCATGTCTACTTGATGAATGACGTCTGATCTCTTGAGCGCCGCCGCAACTTCCCTCTGTGCATTCAACGCACGCCAGGGTGCAACTGTGCTCGAGAAAAAAAATTTGCTCTCCGGCTTTTGTGACCTTGGCTGTTCTCGTCGCCAACCAACCTCTTCAATGGCAGGATTTGAAAAAGACACGATGAGGACCGGACGCCAGGATATCTTTTCCTTCCACTCGCCGACACTTCAGAATGACGTTTTGCCGAAAGCCGTCATAAGCCTGAGCTATGCTAGCGCTTAAGAAAACAACCATACATACACACAAAACAAAATCCAAATGAGGGCCTCACCAACTTTAGTCGCTCACCACGGGAATAAAGCCTCCTCCCTCCAAAAGTGTGCTTTTGCGCTGCGTCATGATTGTGTACCTCCTCTTATGCATTTCTGACAAGTTGCGCTCCAGACGTACAGCCTTCATTCGACACACGCAAATGTGCGTCTATATCCGCGGAACATGGAAAAGGCTGCAGAAAAATCAACGCATTCAAGTTCAGTTAGCCACGGTGAGGATGACGACCATGAAAGTACTTCCTATACTACAAAGAACAACGATTCCTTTGGATAATGTGACAGCATGCGCAGAACATGAACCAATGCCTCATTCCAAAGAGGTAACCGGATTCCGCTTACGTGACCCAATAGTCTGTTTAGAAAAGAAAAGGGGTAACCCAGGGCTCTTATTCGGAGCCTTTTGGGGTTTTGTGCACGCTCACATGTCCTTTAAAAACCTGAATACAGCCAATATTCTGGTCTTAAACGGGTTTTTGGCTGCATGTAAATGTAGTCATCTGTGCCATATTTGTAAAACACGTCCAGGTGTGGGATGAACACATCTGTGGGTTGTATTAGATGCATACTCTCCTTTTTTTTGTATTATGTTTGTGTTGAAAAAATGTGTTCATATACATTTGTGGGCAGGTTAATATTAAAAAAAAAAAAAGTTTTTATATGCACTTTCTATACTTTAGGTTTTCGCCACTTGTGGGGGGTGCCTGGAACGTGTCCCGAACAAAGAATTGGTGTTCACTGCGTTGAAAACAAGCATTCACATGGCTACTCACAGCTATGGAGCAGAGATTTAAACCTGCAACCGCAGAACTGTGAAGTAGATCACTAGTTTCACCCTTTGCATGAGTTTTGAAGAAATCATGAAAACTGTCCACAACAAAAAGTAAATTTAAAAAACGACCAAAGCAGGGTCGCGAGGACGCTTCCATGAATGCACAGCACCCTAAAAAGCATTTGTGAAGGTTACGTTTGGTAACACAACTGCCACAGAGTCAAATGCTCGCTTCCATTTGGGACGATGGCGGTCGATATCCCAAAACAGCAACTCAATAACCACACTCGAGGCGCTCTCTTCCCACTTTCTCTGCTTCCTGGGAGCACAAGCGACACGCACATTGACATGCACATTAGCACATGACAGATACGCACGTTCATTCTGCAACTAACCCCGCCCCCTCAAACAGAGTCTCGTGGAAATGCTTTTAACAGCTGCCTGAATGAAGTTCCACGATCCTCTGTGTGTGTGTGTTTTCCCGGAGACATACAAGTACACTATAGTAAAAAAAAAAAGGCCCTGGCTCACACAGGAAATGAAGTAGCCAGATTAGGATTTCTTTCTACTGGCCAAAACGATGAGGATGAGGCGAGGATTCGCCAGGCGGTAAGCAACCTACAAAGAAAAACATGCCAACGCAAACTGAGAGCATGTGGCGACCGGATGAGCGGTCCAGGCTAAAGCCTGGGACGCTACGGCAATGCGGTGCAGTGTTTTTCCCAAAGAAAGAATCGGGTCATGCTGCGAAGTACCGATCAGATGTTGAAGTTGAATTTGAAGAACGGTTTTGAAACAGCGAGGTACAACTTTTCGCGACATCCATTCTCGAGTTGGAGCCTGTTCCCGGCTGACTTTGGGCGAGGCGGCGCACACCTTGGGCTGGTCGGCAGCCATTAGTAGGGCGCGTGTTCATACTCATCACACCTACAGGCAATTGAGACAATTAACTGAAGAAGCACGTCTTTGGAATGTGGCGGAAAGAGGAAGCCAGAGCGCCGGGCAACTCTTTCTTTTCCCACTGTGTGCAGACGATACACCTCGACTTGTATGCTGCTTTCACAAGAGAACACATTGACCCCAATATAATGGGAACACCTTGTTGCTGGAAGCAAATCAAATTCTTGGCATCCTGCGTGGGTTTTCTCCGGGTACTCTGACCCCCCCCCCCAAAAAAAACATTTTTTTTTGGTTCCATGTAATTACTTGTGAATACAAGTAATTATCAGTGAATACTCATGAATGAATTTGCATCGTGGTATCGAATATCCCTGGTTAAAATTGAATAATGTTAGAATAGCTTGCTGGAATCCGATTGTTACAATATGGAAACCTTGAGCAATTCCATATCATTTATTTCAGCAATTGGAGGCACGCTAAAACTCATCGCTGAGTCCAAAGGTCCGTTTTTAAGACCGTTTCACAGTGACATATTAACGTTACTTGGATTTGGTCTGAGAGTGATGCGTCGTGCGCTCGTCATTGTGACATTGTATTGGTAAGATTGCCTTCTGTCGCAGCCAGTTGTTTTGCATATCCGCTCTACCTAACCACAACCAACACCCCCAAAACCGTATTGTGGTTTCGTCTCGGGGGACAAAAATGGTCGAGCATACTAGCTGCGCGCACCAATATTGGGAGGAGCTGACGTCACTTAATAAAGAAAAAGAAAAAAAAAAGGGGGGGAGGCTCGTACCTCTAATGGGAAATTTTAATTCTGACTTTGTTTTGGTTGTATAATCCAGTGGTTAAAAATGCATTTATATCCACCTGCCAACTCTAATTGCTGCATTTGACAGGGCGTTTGCTTCATCGTTTCGTACGTGTTATTCATCTCAGGTCATTGTTCAAGATAGCAACGTACGTACCACTTGGTAACCATATAATTATTTTGTATGCGGAACTCAAGACTGCAAGAGACGATCAAACAGCTTAGTGTGAGGCAGTGCAGTTCCACAAATAAATGAATAAAAAGTGTCTTCAATGGACAACTCCAAAACGTGCATTATTGTCCTTTCGAGCTCACCTGTGACCCGAGCGGTGTACGTACTCCAAAGTGTGAAGTAAGCAAGCTGATGAATAGGAACCGTTTGGCTTGTTCAGTGTTTTGCAGCTTTTAGTGAGCTAAAAACACACGCCGTACATTGGAAAAATTGTTTCAATGTCACACCAGCAAAAGCATATGCAATCCAGTATTTGGCCAAGATAATATAAAAAAATAATGCAAACCTTTTTTTGTCATGTCATAATAAATCACAAGCAGGCAGGGATTTTTGCCGATTCAGCAGGTTCGGTTCCGGGAAAAAAAAAAAAAAAATCACATAAGGGTGAATTTGCGACTGACCAACAGTGAATCTGTGGCTGGCACCTAAATTCATTTAAGAAAAACTATTTTCAGACCAAGTGAAATTGGGTAATTTCCCACGGCTCACCTGTTGATATTTCACAACAAACTAATGTGCTCAGTTCTTGCGAATTACTGGTTTAGGTGTACCTAATGTTTTTGCCAATAAGTGCTTATTATTTAAAAAAACATAAAAACACACGTTAGCTTCACTGAAGGCCTTAAATCAAGTATATCCAAACTACGGTCCACCATTTATTTTTTTGTAGACCGGAGCAGATCCTAAAAAATAAAATAAGAGTTTTTGTTGTTGTTGTTTTTTTAAAATGGTTTGGTTTTGAATGTGTAGATGAGATTTGGTTGCTGCTCAGTGCAGGGGCAGATCAACTCTCGTGAAGACAGGACCACCCTAAACCCCTAAAAAAATCGATTATTTTTTATCACTTTAAACAAAAAGCTGTGATGTAACAATTTTACCCAAAGCTCAATGATATAAAAACAATATACTGTATAATTGTCCTTCGCTGTGAATGTGAGTATTGCCCTACTGCTGTCTGGCGACCAATCAATGTGTAAAACCACCTCTCTCATTATACAAAATAGATGAACGGATTTTTAATATCGGTCTTATGACATAATTAGCAGTGCAAAAAAGTTTTGTTAGTAAAAACAAAGTTCGTGCTGTTCAGTGAACGCAATGCGATAATGATGCGTTTAAAGACCACGCTAAAGACGTGGGAAAAACAGATGTATTAAAAGGCGATTTTTGTCATAAAATGCGCATATTTTCCACAGCTCCTGTGCCCTCCACCCACTCCAGATTGGGGGGGGGGGGGGGGGGGGGCTTGGGGTGGCTATTTCACATCCGCGGACAGACAAGGAGGGGTTATGGCTCTGCACAGCGACTCAAACACAGACTGGAACAAATCGATAACAGCAGTTCCGCTCTGCTTTCGGGCAACATTTCAGTCCGCATTCGAGCAACTGACACGGTCCCATTGCCTCGAATTGAACACATAGACACACAGAAAGGGCCTACCTGTTCTTCCTCGGCCGACAAAGTAGCTGCCATGGTACTGATTCGGTCACCGCCACACAGGAGGAGGAGGAGGTGGAGGAAGAGGAGGAAGAAGAAGCAGGCTTCTGGCGGTCGTTGGCTGTTCGGTCCTGCTTAGAGTTTTCTCTCAGGCTAATTAACTCGAATGTTCCATTAAAAAATAGCAAAAGACGAGACGACCAATCGGCTCTTGGATTAGTTTTTAGCGAGCTCACACGCAAAACAAGGCCCGCATATGGAGGTTCGGCCGCTTTTGGAACCGTCCCCTCCACCAAGCCCAGCCCAGCCCAGCCTTAGCCTAGCTTTAGCCTAGCCTAGCCGCGCGGATCACCGTCGACTTCTTGCTGCCATGAAGATTTTTTGTTTTGCCGGAGAGCATCGAACGTCTCCTTTATGCAGCCTCCAATGAGGCCAGCCAGTTAGCCGCTTCCTGCGCACGGCTCTGCATCCTGGTGGTCGGCAGCGGAACTACAACCACAGGGTCACCCATTCATTCATTAATCAAGCAAAGAAAAACAGACGAATTGAGCATGAAAATATCGCAACATGCATTTGTTGTATACATTATAGGTTTCCCGAGAGAAACTGTAACTGTATCTATCGTAAGAATGACAACTAATTCTTATTTCAAATACCAAATAGCTCTTGAGCACCCCCCAATGTTCTACTTCCCTATTGAGGACCAATTTACAAGTCAAATATAGCAGATCAAATGAGGCTGAATTATGATTTTCTTTGTGTGTGTGTGTGTGGGGCGGGGGTCTTTTTCGATGTATTTCCTATAATTGTGGAAACATTTTATTTAATCACAGCCATGTTCTACCGAGTAGTAACCCGACTAAAATCTTTTTAGCCATCTGGAGGAAAAGAAAAAAAAAGAGTGAGCTACATGACTCAGCAGAAAGGACATCATCAAGCTAACGGCGTAAACCTAAGTTAATACTTCTCTATTTTTCATTTCGCCCAATGTTTTCAGCAGTATTATAGTGTGTTATATTCATTTTGCTATAGTTTTTTAAATAAATAATATGATTTCTTGTGTCTGTCATTTCTATGCGCGACCGAGAGACCCCAGGAAGGAATAGCCTGGGAGATCTCACTTTAATCAATAAACGAAGATTTACCGTTTTTTTTGGGGGGGGGGGGGGGGCTCTATATTACTTTACAACAAGAAACGCGTTTTGTTTAAAAGCTAACATGTGAGACTTGGTTTGTTGGCATTCTAACATGTATGATGGAATGCTGAAGTGTGACGTTAACATCTTGGTAACGGTTTCAGTATTATTCGAATTTTTAAAAAATCATTACGTGACAACTGAATACATGTTGACTGCAGTATGACATTATTTTGACACTATAAGATTTGTATCATCACAAATGGCTGGTGCACCCGCCGAGATACGTATCGATTTATCTTTTATGAGCGATGCAACGCCAAGTAATAATCGATTTGGTGTTCTTTTATCATGCTTCCAATTGAATTAACTTGAATGGTTTGGACTTTGGAGAGCTTTTAGATGTTTTTACGTCCCAAACATGACTGCGTCATCATGATGAATCGAATGGTGAGGAATGGTTCCACTTGAAAATGTATCGTGCTTGAATCGTATTTTGCCCCGTGTATTGCGATAACGTATCGAATCATCTCTTCTTGGAGAGATGCTCACCATAGATGGACACATGCACACGTGCGTGTAAGAGATTGATCAGCTAAAAGCAGCAGGATATATTGATTTTCAGATCCTCCACCAGTCTTTCTGCTTAGTTCATTGTATCAGTCACACACGTTTCCCACATTTGATATTTTTATTATTACATCATATGTTGGTGTCCATCCTGTGAGGGCGAGTTCTGAGCAGGCTTTCATTTTCTGAACTTAGATTTGTTCTTGATTTTACTGCTTGGTGCTTTCTACCGCCTTTATTACCGATTCGTCTTATTGTTTATTGTGCATGTTAAATCGCTCCATGTACAGCACTTTGTATGCAGCGATGGTTGTTTAAAAGTGCTCTATAAATACTGTTGACTTGACTTGACTTCTGCGTGTGTGTGCGCGCATGAGAAAGCGTGGGAGAGCTCTCGGTAAAGTACAAACGAGTGAAGCATTTCCTGGAAAGCGACATGTGCCGCTGACTAATACATGCACATTCCTGCACTGAAGCGCATGCTGGGTCAGGCTTCTCAGAAAAAGTGTTGAACAATACGATGTGGTCGATTTGTGTTGGAAGCTCGTATTTTCAAGTTTTGACAGTTTTCCGTTTCCCCAGACATTATAACAGCAAAGTAAATGAAATGATTGTATCGGTTCTATTGGACGTGAAAGCGCCAGCACAACGGGAACCGTGTAAAAAGCATTTATCTGGAAATACACTTTGTAAAAAAATAAACATTTAAGTGGAAAATAAAACATTGTAAAAACTAGAACTGGTTCTAAACACGTTATTGTTGATACAGATGAAATAGAGTCTAGCAGTGGAAATTATAGTGTTTTTTTAAAAACTTGTGTTATTTGATCAAAATAACCCAGCAAACAGGGTTTCGAAATTCCAGGATTTTTGAAGTCGTAAGTGTTCTGCAGAAATGAATGGAAATTAAGCGAAATGAATGACTCAGTAACCAGGAACTTATAAAATTGAAGATTGGCTCTTTTTCATTTACCGTACTCTTGTGTTTATGTTTTGGGTGTTTCACCATTTGTCAGTTAAAATTCGTCTTTTTTTGCAGTTGCGTTTAATATTTGTTTTTGCACCTCAGGGCCACCGAAAAGAGGGCCTACTTTCATCGAACATTTTCTGTTGGACATTTTGGGATGGTGGTGTATTTTTAATCTCTTTGAAATGGGTTGGCTCGGGGCGATGAGTAATGTTTAGCTCAACATCCACATCTTTGTCATCTAATGAAAGAACTGACTGCTCGATAAAACACGTAAAACTCCTTCCCACTGATACATCTGTTGAAATGTCATCCTTTGAAATTGGAAGACTTTGCACGGCAGTCTTACGACTGTACAAATTGTTTACATTCAAGGATATTCCCAGAAATTCCCCACCGCTTTCAACCCGAATGATCAAGGAAGATGAATCGAACACTTCTGTGCACCTAGGAGAGATTTTCAGGGAGAGGTTCTAAATAAAAGGAGAGGACCGTAGGTGAGTCAGCGATTATCGAGCAGTCACATCAAGTCCTCCATTTGCGCTTCCTGGATGTGTCTGTGGTTGTGGCCGTTGTCTTGGGCGGGCGTGGACAGGTGCTCCAGCTCGTAGCCGCCATCCCGGCTGGCCGGACGCACCTCGCCGGAGGTCTTTTTGTGCTCCCGAATCTGCTGCAGCTGGTGGCGGGCGTATTCGGGTTTGGCGGTCAGCGGTCCGTGGGGGACCTCCACGCCCAGGATGTCGGCCACCATGTAGGGGCGCAGCCAGCCCACCAGCGGGGTGCTGCCGGGCGTGTAGTGAGTCTGCCGGTGGTAGAACAGAAGACCGTCCACCTGCCCGCAAAGTCGACAATGGGTCCAAATGACATCACTCGTGCTTCAAGGTGGTAAAAGTTCACAACTAAGCTCACCGTCATGTTGAGCTGAAATTAAAATAGTCACATTTTGTCCTTGAGAAGAATAAAAACAAAAGTAATCATTCAAATCATTACTCAAGGAAAGGTAAAAAAAAAAGAAAAAAGAGTAGAGGCACTGAAATGTACCTGGAGAGTAAAAGTGAAAAGTATTTTTCTCGGATGTACTAATGTATTCATCCATCCATCCATCCATCTTCCGAACCGCTTAATCCTCACAAGGGTCGCGGGGGGTGCTGGAGCCCATCCCAGCCGTCTTCGGGCAGTAGGCGGGGGACACCCTGAACTGGTTGCCAGCCAATCGCAGGGCACACACAGACGAACAACCATGCACACACACACTCACACCTAGGGACAATTAAGTGTGTTCAATCAGCCTCCCATGCATGTTTTTGGAACACGGGAGGAAACCGGAGTACCCGGAGAAAAGCCACGCAGGCCCGGGGAGAACATGCAAACTCCACACAGGGAGGCCGGAGCTGGAATCGAACCCGGCACCTCAGCACTGTGAAGTCGACGTGCTAACCACTAGACTACCGGGCCGCCCTAATGTATTCATTTAGATTTTTTTTGGGGGGGGGGGGGGGATTGGGAAAAAAGCCATTTTAAGGTATATCTTGTGGTGTTGTCTTTTGTCATCATTTTCAAATCAGGTCAGCGGTAGTCACTTGCGTTCTGCCACCGGGAAATAGCCTCACGTCCTGGGTTTACAAACATGATGAAAAGGTCTAGTCAGGAAGAACAAAAAAGAGTTTCTCACGCTGAAGCTGTAGTCGGCTGCCAGGGCTTTATGTATGGACTCCGCCGTGCACTCGCTGCTCTGGAGGTTCACGAAACGAAACTGGCAAAGCAAACAAATCCACAAGTGTGTTTCTACCATACACCGATTTGGCTTCCTGTCCAAAAGAGCTTGTTGCGATTCCGTATAAACACCACCGACTATGGAAGGGGGCAGGTTACAAAGAAAGATACGACTATTTTAAACGTCGCTCTCCGTAATTGTTGGCAGCCCTGGTTAAGATGTGTTCTTCAGCTCCGAATGAATTCAAATGAATACAGGGACAAAGTTAAAAAAAAAAGTCAATTAAAAAGAAAAAATAATAATTCAAATACATGTATCAAGTGAGGAAAAAAATCCCACATTAACTCATTTAATGTCAAAATGTAAAATTACGTTTGCAAAACCTCTACCATTTAGTGCCATAATGTAAAAAAAAATGTGTGTGAGTGTGTGTGTTTTTAATGAAAAAATAAAATAAAATTAAGGGCTTTGCGCCACTCCTCAATTAGCATCAGGGATTTGGGAATGATTTCAGTATGATTAATTACCACTGGATGGCAGGAGTGGCTTTGATCAGATGTTGGTGCGAGTGTGTGTGTTATCCAGTATGAAGCCACTTGGCGGGAGGAAGAAGTGCGGCGGTGAGATCATGGATAAAGTTCAAAATTCATGAAAAGTTCATGCACCAGTGCAGTTTTTCTTGAAATAAAATTGTTATTTGGCAAATTTCTGTAGGCGTTCAAAAATGAGTCAATTGCTCCAAAAAAATTACGGTACTAAATGAGTTAAGATGTAATTCTTTTATGTCAAATTATGTGTGTTACGATTAACAGCGGCCCCGATGTCAATGTGTTTGCCAACAAAACTGCACTCAATCCTCCATGATGTTTTCACATGATGGAAGAATTCGGAAACAAGGGGTCTTACACAATCCCCGATCTCATCCTCTCCTCTTTAGCTGACGCCACAAGTGTTCAATTTATTTTAAGGCCACATCTTAGTCAGGGGTGCCCCTAATCATGGAAGGCCGGACCTTCTGTTCTTAGGTCTCAAATGTTCACAAGGTTCAAGTCTCTGTCACTCACGGGGTTGCGTTTGGCAATCTCGGTCAGGCCGTCCGTCTCCTGCACTTTGGACTGGAGCCAGTAGAAACGGAAATCGGTCTGCGGAGGAGAGAACGGCGCAGCGGCGTCAAAAAGAGCAAATGGAGAACATCTGCGCTCCAGACTTGCGCTACTTTGACGCCATTAGGAAGGACAAACATTCCCGGATTTGCCGCGGCGCTTTTCGGGAAGGGTCCGTCTCACCGGGCAGTCGTAGACCGGATGGCCTCTCCAGCACATGACGTCCAAGATGTAGAAGGTCCGATCCACCTCGCTGTAAATGCAGTCCAGGATGGTGTAATCTAGGCGCACTGCGGCGTTAACGTTTTGTCTTTGCTGCGAAGCACTCGTTTGCAGAAAAGTGGGCCGGGGCCCTGCGGCTACCTTTTCCCATGGCCGAGTTGTGGCGGTTCCCACCGGGCAGCAGGGAGGGGAACCGGTTCACGCAGTAGCCACTTTTTGTGTACGCCGCAGTCGACCCCTGCAAAACAACATTCGATACAACCAACGATTGTCTCTGCATTTTCTCGCCGCTGTTCTTTGACCACTCATCTCCTCTTGTAAACGCGTCGCAGCTCTCTATTTGCTTTCCTACCTCGTCTTGACCCCCTCATCGTTTCCTCTCATCAATTTCTCCTCCACTTGGCTCATCTCTTCAACCCTAAATTGTCTTCTCGTTTCCTCCCAACACATTCTCATCTTATTTCCTCACTTCATCTCGTATATTTTTTTCAAGGAACTTTCACTACGGGGTACGCTGGGCGTGTGTTTCAGAAGGGACCAGAGTTCGGAGTGTTGTCGACAAGCGATTATCTTTGTGTGTGGCCTAAGTTTCTAATAAGCCCTTATTACATTTACATACGTTTGCTCAAGCAGACATGGACTGGCCACAAAGTTTCCTACCTTGGAGGCAATAATGAGGGATCTTTTGCCCACAGGACAGACCACCATCAGCCAATCCGAGTCCAGCTCTGCTGGGACGTCCACCAACCACTCTGACAGCATGAGCTGAGGGGGAAACATACAGAAGTGTTTTTCAGAGCTACTTTTTTTTGGACACAGGCGCCCCCTTCTGGACCATATGGAACACTGTAGCTCAGAAGCTGACATTCTCTTAACATTTTCGAAAACATTTCCTGAAAATTACAGAATTTATGGATCTGATTGGCTTACAGCTATTTTAAAAGTCCAAATTGAGGACCAAACGAGTTTCCATTGCCTCATGCAACATTTACCTGGTTGGCATAATGCTTTGGTAGTTTTCTTCTCTCAATCTCCATCTCCTCTTCTTCGGCGTTGCCATCTGGCTGCTGTTTCCCCTTCTCCTCTTTGTCCTCCTCCTGCTTGTCCATGTCCTGCTCCCCATCGCCGTCCGCCCCCGCCCAGTCGCCATTGGCCAGACGCCGCACGTGGTCGACGTAGTTTAACCTTTTACTGAGATGATGGAAAGTAAAGGAAAACACCGGTTGAGATGTGAACCGTGTCTGTTCTTTTTTGATGGTCTCGTACGTCCGGGTGGCAAAAGCGCAAGCGATCTCCAATAGCACAACTTGAATCGACTTTTCTACTGCTCAGATTAATGCCACATACATACTTTTGATGGAGATGCACAGAATTTATCATGATTTTTTTGGGTGGGAGGAGGGGTGCGAGGGGGTCAGAAAATACCTTGGTTTATCTCTGGCTATGCAGTAGTCGCTCGCTGTTCTGCCACGCGGAAGTACCACGGTGTCTATTTTCTCCAAATATTCTGAAAAGGTCTATAGAGCACCGTACATCTTCTGCAGCTCAAGGAAGCGCCGGCGACGCTCGCTCTGCTCCAGCACGCTGTATCTGCTCTTGTACTGGGACAGCCGAGGGTGCGGCGCGGCCGTACTGTTGGGCTCCTTGGACACAGCAAAGCTGGCCGAGAGGGCTTGGGTCAGGTCATCCATGGGGACTCTGGAGGCGTGGTCAAAACGAAAACACGTGGCAGTGATGTTACAACTTCTACATGATCTGTTTGCGCTTTTACAGGAAGCGTTGAGTCAACATGTTGTGCGCCAGCCAACCGTCATATGCTGGTATGTCCTAACTCCGGTTTCCTCACATATTCCGAAAACATGCATGGAAGGTTGATTGGGCACTCAAAATTGTCCCTATGTGTGACTGTGAACGCAAATGGTTGTTTGCGTGCTCTGTGATTGTCTGGCAAATGGTTCAGCGTGTCCTTCGCCTACTGCCCGAAAATGGCTGAAATAGGCTCCAGCATGCCCGCGACTTTTGTGAGGGTAAACAGATTAGAAAAGGGATGGAAGTCAGGGATTTATCACAGTGCTACTTTATATCCTGAAAAAGAAACATGCTCACAATAACCCATTAACATAAGCATAGTTTAATCATATATTTTAAACACTTCAGGATTATTTAAAACCGACTTATCTGGATTTTTTTAACGTCTGAATTGGCACCGACGTGTGTCAAGTCAAAACAGGGAACGAGGTGAGAAAGTAAAGAGAGGAAACAAGAAGGCAAATAAGTGAGAAGAGCTGAGCAGATAAAAAATTGAGGAGAGACAGCAAGGAGATGAGAAGACGAAGTGGAGGGTAGATAAGGGAGGAAACAATAAGGTGAAGGGAAGAAATGAAATTACAGGAACGTGAGAGGAGTCAAGGAGATGGGTTTGGGAAAAAAAAAACATTCTCAGTACATCCATCAATCTATTCATTATCGGATCCGCTTATCCTCACGTGGTCGCTTACGTCAATCACTTCATTCTGTGTATGCCCCGCTAGCTAGCCGGCCGGTTTATGTTAGCGGTGTGGCTAACATATGCTAACATGCTTTGGAGACAACCGGTAACAACCCACATTGGCCATTCTACATGGTTGCTGTTACATCTACTAGCTAAACGCCAGTTATTATAAAGTGCATCCCAAGCACCAGCGGCGAAGCTCAGACAAATCAATATGATTAAAAAATAAAGCTTACGGTCGACGTGGAGGGAGCCAGCGGATGCCGTGACCTCACATCCGCCTTTCTGGCGAGGAGGAATCACTTCCGGAGTTTTCGAAGAGCAAATTGTAATCAAATGAAGTGGTTGCGTTATCTCATGTCTGAGTCTTACAAATAAATCAATAATTAAATAAACAAACCAATAAATTAATTTGGGGGTTTTCTCTAACCAGTTTCTATAACTATTTCACGTTTGTCTGCATATTGTATTCAGCAAAAGAAATTGAATTGAATTTACATGAACTTTTTTCTTCAATAACGAGTCAATAATTTTGAGTGTAACTGTTTATAAATGGTTATCCAATCAAATGTGTGATTTTCTTTTACATTAACTTTATTAATTTACGGTGTTAATGTTTATTTTATATAGATTTTTTTTAATTCCATGATTATATTTGGTTTTGGCTTTTGTTTTTATGTTAATTTCATGTTTATGTCTTGTCATGTTTTAATTATACCTCATACCAAGTGTAATATTTTAATTGATCAGAATGATTGTTTAATTTGCCATTGAAATTTGGGAGAGTGGCTATTTGAACGTTGTAAAACTGTGTATTAAGAAATGTGTTTTTAAATTTTTTTTATTGTTTACTTCGACATTTCTTAACTGCTGGAGTTGATATATTTTTAAATTGCTTAATTTGACATTATAGATGGGTACATTTGATGTGTGTGACTTTCTTTTTTTCATTTAAGGTGAGAGATTTTCCATGTTTAATTTGACATTCATTGCTGGGTGTGACATATTTTGATGGCTTGAATGGCAATCACGACAACATTATTAATAGTTTGAGTTGGCATTAGTTTACATTTTATTTAGACATTTTGAATAGTTTTTCATTTTTAATTCAAGGTCGTTAGATTTTTCATTAAAAGTTGATTGATTTGCCAATCAACAGGGAAAAGCCGAAAGCCACTTCTTTTAATATCGCATTCGTTTTTAACAGCATCATTATTTTATGATATTATATATAGCAAATGGACGTCATTTTTTGAAAGCTCTGTGTTGTTGCAATGACTTCATGCTTCCGCCTAGAGGACGTCATTGAGCCGTCGCAACGCCACTTCTTTCTCAGGAAAAGACTCCTTGAAAGAAAACAGTCGATCTCGCATCCAATTGTCTCAGTCTAACGTCATGGAAAGAGTTACTTTGTGTCGAGGCTGTAAGGAAATAGAGCCACAGAAACAATACCGGCTCGCCTAAAGCGGGTTGATGCGCTGTTGTGATTTTTAAAAGGATCGAGCGAAGATGCCCAGCAACCTGCTTTCGAGACTCGAGGAGCAAGTTTGTGTCTGAGGGGAAGGAAGGAAGGACGGAAATGTGGAGCTGCCGTCTCACCATGTACACGGATACAATCGTTATCAACCAAAGTGCACTTTTTGGAATTATTCGCCTCCGGGACCGTTTCCAGGATCCGTAATGTGACAAAAGTGCGAGAAGTGTGGGGGGGAGAAAAAAACGAAAGGTTCCGGTTCACTTTTTGGGATTTCCAAAAGACTCGTTGCAGGAGCTAGTTTGTGAAACCGGTTTTTAAACCGACTCGTTTGTTACACGAAAGTAGAACTCTGGGCAATAACGAGGGCATTTGGGTGCATGCAAATGACTTAGACTAAAGATTGAATGCATCGATGGGCCAGTAATATTCTCATAAGCATCGGAGTGCAGGTCAAGCTTAGTCATTAATAAATCAGGCGTCGTAAACATTTGTTGACTGACGGTGCTGTCGCACACCTGACCCATGTCATGTGAGATGAGTTGAAATATTCATTAAAGTGTCCTAGATGTTTCCAATACAGCTGCTCAGCACCACGTGCGTGTAGATTGTTTTGGAACTATTGATATTATTGTTTTGTAACCCGCTCTGGATCAGGTCAAGATGTCGGTGAAAGCCAAAGCCCTGTACACCTTTCAAAGTGAAAACAAAGAGGAGATTAGCATCCAGGAGAACGAGGAACTGATCATCTTCGACGAGAACTCGGTGGACGGGTGGTTCCAAGGGGAGAACAGCCGAGGGGAGAGAGGTCTATTCCCGGCGTCCTACGTGGAAGTCATTCGCACGCGTTCCAACTCCAACGTGACCGACTGCTCCATCAGCCCGGCGGGTTCTTTGGGCAATGACTCGTACTTCCTGCCCTCCACGACGAACACCACCCTCAACACGCAACCCACGTACTACGATATTGACGATGACGACGACTGGGACGACTGGGACGACAGGTCCACCGTGGTGGAGGACGCCGATAACGACCGCGGTCCCGGCGCCAATGGTCACTCGCATCAGAGCCCGCCATCCAACAACCCCAACGTGCATTACCGGGCCAAGCCGCCCTTGGAGAGGCAGGACAGCATCTCCAGCGGGAGGAAAGGCAGCATGGTGGGCCGCAATTTGAACCGCTTCTCCAGTTTCGTCCGTTCCGGCGTGGAGGCGTTTGTGCTGGGGGACGTGCCCATGATGGCGAAGATAGCCGAGTCCTACACCATCGAGATGAGCCCCCAGGGGCCCAGATGGAAGGAGAGCCCTCAGCCTTTCTCCTGCTCCATCGAAGACCCCACCAAGCAGACCAAGTTTAAAGGCATCAAGACGTACATTTCGTACCGCGTGACACCGAGCCACACGGGTCGCCCCGTGTACAGACGCTACAAGCACTTTGACTGGCTCTACAACCGCCTGTTGCACAAGTTCACCGTGACCTCTGTGCCTCACCTGCCGGAGAAGCAGGCCACGGGGCGCTTCGAGGAGGACTTCATCGAGAAGCGCAAGCGGCGGCTGATCTTGTGGATGAACCACATGACCAGCCACCCGGTGTTCTCCCAGTACGAAGGCTTTGAGCACTTCCTCATGTGCGCCGACGACAAGCAATGGAAGCTGGGCAAGAGGCGGGCCGAGAAGGACGAGATGGTCGGGGCGCACTTCATGCTGACCCTTCAGATCCCCAACGAGCACCAGGACCTTCAAGACGTGGAAGAACGCGTTGACACCTTCAAGAACTTTGCCAAGAAGATGGACGACAGCGTCATGCAGCTCACTCACGTCGCCTCGGAGCTGGTTCGCAAGCACTTGGGCGGCTTCCGGAAGGAATTCCAACGACTGGGCAACTCATTCCAGTCCATCAGCCAATCGTTCACGCTGGACCCTCCGCACAGCTCCGAGGCCCTCAACAACGCCATATCCCACACTGGCCGCACCTACGAGAACATTGGCGAGCTGTTCGCGCAGCAGCCCAAGTACGACCTCTTCCATATGCTGGACACGCTCTCGCTCTACCAAGGCCTGCTAGGCAACTTCCCAGACATCATTCATCTACAAAAAGGTAATCCAAGTTTGCAACTTCACAATCCATCTTTTGCCTGAAGCCGGTTTCACAAACGAGGGTCTTTTGGGTGTGATGAGCCCGTCTGTCTCACAATTCTGATGTTCTGGGTGCACCCTCAACGCTTGTACAATCTGGCATTGTACAAGAGTTGAGTTTTCCCTGTTCTATATTTGTATTAATAGTCGTAGTCGTAGAAGATGAGCAGTTTCAACACTGACCCTTTCACCTATTAATGCTGTCGGCCTCTAAAATAATGGACGGCGGGCCACAAATGGTCCCCATGCCATATTTTTGCACACCCCTGCGTAGATGGATTTTGACCACAAACAGTGGAACAACACATGTTGACAGACAATTTAACAAATATTGCATGAGATTCTTTTTTTGTGTGTGTGTGTATCTCTATGTGTGTCATGCCAGATTCTATTTAATAATGTCAGTACTGTATTTTTTTTTTAAGTATACTATATGAGGATTGTTTTTTTCCGCAGGCAAAAGTAGATGAAAGACATTTCCATTGATTTTCAGTGGGGAAGGATGATTTGACATGCAAGTGTTTTGCCTTACGGGTACAGTCACAGGACAGCTTGTATCTCAAGACACCGCTGGATATTTCAATTTCCTATTAAGAGACAACCTTGAATTAAAAAAAAAATACGGTCATTCCCATGAATTCCTTCAATACGTGTTAGCTCCGATGCAAAGTTTCCAGCTTGAAAAATTCCTGGAATTTTACAACCCTACTCATTGTGCTTTCCATCTGCTTCTTCTCATCCAACCCTCTGAAATTGGCGGGATGGGATTGCGAGGGCTAATTGCACCACATTGTTCCAGAGTGACGGCCCACGTGAGGTTTTTGTTTGTGCAGATGTTATCGCCGCCACCGCCCCGCCGTATCACACTTGCTTCATTGTTGGAGTATCTCGCGCCCTAGAACGCATTGTGACAGTGTGACACTGTGACGCGATCTTGTATCGCGACCGAGATGGTGAATCCTAAAGACCTCTGGGCTGAGGCACGACCATCGAGTTCTGTTTTTGCACCGCCGAGTTGCAATCGGAGACAAAAAGGAACTCTTGAAAGTTTCAATAACACGATACAAAAGAGGATGAAATAGATCCGCCCCCTATCAGGGGAGAATGAGGTGTCCTTGTTATTTAAGAGGCCCTTCCTCGTCTGAATGACAACAGAACCAGATCTCACTAGGAAAAGTACCGACAGTAATGCAAGCGGCACCGCCAGCGCTCAATTTTGGAAACAGATTTTTCCAGTGGGAAATAATTGCGATTCTAAACAAATTGACGCCATCATCGATCATGCAGTATCATGTGCATGCGAGGTGCAGTCATGATTTTTGTCCACTTGGGATTACCATCGCCACGTTCTACTGGGGTATCTGTGACGTTGAGTGTGTGTATGGCTTTAAAAGGTGGGGCCTGGCATGGTGAGTGACATGGGTGTCAGCGGATGAGAGTGTTGTGTTAACTGGCTGTTAACTGGCTGACCCGTTAGCCAGAGCCAGCGGGTTGAGTTCATCGGTGCAGGCTTATTACGTGCTTGTTTGTTTTTTTTTTTTTTAACCATTTGTTTAATTTTATAAACCAATTGAAAGTCCGCGTTCTAACTAGCTATGATAGCCTACATCAAATTAGCTAACATCGATACCTTATCTTGTCAATGGTCGTAGACATGCTGTTGTGAGGTGTATGTCTTCTGCATCATTAGCATCTTTTTAATATGAAATATTCCAAAATTGTGGTCATTATCTGTCTTTCATGGAGTCTTTCCCCCTCCTAACATGGTGGCATTGCAGGAACTTATTTCTTCACAGAGTGGTGCGTGCGAGGGTGTGCGTCATCAGTAAAATTAGTCCTTGTGGAAAAATGATCCCTTGCGAAGCTGACGGGCAGACATTTTCCTTCAACCTTCTTTATTAAATGAATGATTCCAGTTACTCGATTAGCAGTTGCAGCGCTAATCTTTTTCATACCACGTTTTGGCAGTGTATCTGATTTGGGAACTCACTGCAGGGATCGGGTGCCAATCGAAAGTGGACTAGGGTTCCAAAATAATTGAGCACTTTTTGGCGCTGAGTTACTAACCAGATTGAAACCACCACTGAGGGTTACGTTTGAGTTCACTTTCACCCCAAATCTCTGATTTCACAGTAGATTGATCGATGCATCGGGAAGCAAATTCTCGACACTCGAATCACGTCTGTTGTTTGCAGTAATGCAGAAGTCCAATATGACTTTGAAGCACTGCTGTTTTTAAGACGAAAGGTTCCTAAGGTGGAAGGTTCCAGCGGCAGAATCAACCTTACTCACTGGAACGTTGCTCGTTTCGTAACAAAAATACAAGACTGCTGAGTGGGCGGCTCCGGCTCACCATCAGTTCCTGTCATGACTGTATCCAAGGCGACCACAGTGTTTCCCTGAACCAAATCTCCACGGAGCAAATATTTGACAGTACAGCGCTACAGTGGACCAACCTCAAAATGTCCTCTTCCTAATTGTTTTAAGATCCCACACGCCGGAGTTATTTACAGCGACACCGTATTGATGCCGTTCAGCTTGGGAAAGACAAAGTCTGAATCGCTTGGCTTCGGTTGTTGCTGACAGTGGGATAAAAGCAGTGCTGATGCGCGCCAGAGCTCAGCATTGAAGGTGGCAGAACCCCGTTAGCTCCACGGGCGGGCTTGATGCATGCCCGCAAGACCTTTTTATACGCGGTCCTCTCTCAGGCAACGCATTCCAAACCACCTGCATAGCGTGTCCGTCTGATGTGGAAGTTGATCCAACAAATCGGGTGCACGCAGGATTGCGTCTGCCAAGTGAGCAAAACGGAGCCGCTTCTGAGATCAGCAGATGCAAAAAGATTAAATTAGTACGTTCAATCGATCGCGATGGCCGATTTTGCCATTCCAAAACCAAAAATTTGGATCTCAGTACACCCAATTGGGATTTTAGTCACCCAATGTAAGGCCTTATTTAGCCTTACATTGAGTTACTAAAATGAAGTGTTCGGTTTCCTAAAAGTTGGCTTTTCATCACATTTCTTGTAAAAGGAGCGCGGCGCACCAAAATAATAGCGTCTATGATTCTTCTTTTTCGCACCGTAGTAGAATGCCAACCAAAACTGAACCAAAGTTTAGTGGTGTGTCACATAATCGACCCGTTGGATGACTGTAGCTTCCCCTGTCTCTTTTATTGGTGTGCTTATTTGAGGCGACTTTGGAGAACAAATGTTTTTTTGTTTGCTTACCCCTAAATCGGAGCCCTGGCGAGGCCTTGTCGTCTTCACACGAACTGTCCGTCCACATGCTGCGCCATTCCTGCGCATGCTGGCCCACTGCGCTGCTGATTCACACCAACGGAGACCACAGATGTCTCCCAGAACTTTTTGTATCGCACCTCCCTCACCATAACCAAATACCCTTGGGGCGCTGGAGTGCAAAAAGCCTTCCATGTGATAAGGAATATGTTTTTTTTTTTTTTTCAATCGTACTCCAAGACCAATCTTTGTGCAAAAACTCAGAGTAGTTGTGTAATGGTAGGCCGTACCCATTATTAATCAAACCGTGTCTCTATTGTTGTTGTCTGTCATCATTCAGATCCAGTCCATCAGTTATTCCAAAAAGCTGTGGTTCCCGCCCCCAAAAAAACAGAACTTTCATTTGTAAAAATGAAATATTATCGGAAGCCATTCTGTACAGTTTCAGTTCCACATTGCTAAGCCTATCAATTTCTCGAGGCATCGGACCAAAATGGGTGCAAGACTTCGTAAATACCAACACCTAAAACAATTGTAGTCCATTTGGCGTCACCTCGACGCTAGCACCTGCGCCTTTTGAGTGTTTGTGCCTTTTAAATGGCAGGTCCTGGCCTGGTGAGTGACGTGGGAGTCGGCTGTTGTGGGCTCCGCTTTTTCGGTCTGCGTTTTGAGTTGTGTAAATGTGTCACGGGTTGCTTTTGTTGGCGTTTGTTTCGTCAAGGAATTGGAAGTCCGTTCTTGATCACCTGCGGGCACTTCACAATCTGTTCAAACTGGCTAACTCAATGCGCTAACAGGGTTAGCTTATGTTGGCAATCGTTGACATGTTGTGTTGTGTAGTGTTTGACTTTTTTTGTTGTCGGAGATGGACTAAAATTTGTTGAGCCATGTTTCAATATGATTATGCTTCCAAGTCTACGCAAAAGCCCCCAATCCATGTTTTCAGGACTCAAAGATTCCGCCACCACGTTCGCGCTAGACATTCAAATGAGCACATCTCGGTGTTTCAAGCAAGGGTGTTGACCGAGAAAACGCTGCATGACCCAAGTAGGTTTTACAAACTGGTAGACAGTTTCCGCATTTTGCTGTCAATTCAAGGGTAATTTGAGTTTGGGAATTACGGTGGTTTCAGAGTCTTTGGCAGTGTGCTCTCCCTGTCGCAATAGACAATTAAAAACATTTTGGAAATTGCTCCAGGTCCAAGGAAGAACCTCGTGAGTTTTTTATTTTCTTTAACAACAAAGCATTTTTTTTGCCACGGCATGGCGTGTTTGGCCGAGAGATGGCGGACAGTAACAGGAAGTGAGTCACGGCATCCATGTGGGCGACCACAGCATAAAACATCCGTCTGACACTTTGGTGAAAAAAATCACTAAATCAGAGCACACAAACGACGATGCAGGCTGGAAAAGTACAGTAAATACTCTTGTTTACTTTTTTTCCCCACGCTTTGGACAGCCCCCCCCTTTTTTTTTTTTTGTTGATGTCCACCACGACCGCACTTGCTATTGCTATTCTTGAAGTCAAGATGGCGCCCGAGTAGGCAGCCGTCAGCAAGTGCTCTCATGAGCCTTGCTTTTTTTGTTGTTCTTGTGTTTCTTTTGTCACTTTGTGTTTGTTGTTACGTCGTGTGGACTTGATGTGGACCTTTTTCAGCATTTTTTGGCCACGACATTCATCAAGGAGGAGACTCTGTGCTTGGTGGTTGCGCCTTCTCGGCAGCATGGGTATACCAGAACTGTTTTTGACTGGAGGAATGTCGGCGCCATTTGACTGTCGTTGCTGGCGCTTGTGTCTTGCGCCTGTAATGGGCAGCATTTTTCACAGCCCCGCTTTGTTCAGCGGAGAGATCGGTGCTGTTGAACGGTCTGCGGCTGGATGGATGGAGGTCTTGAGGAGCCGACGATGAGAAGAAAGGAGCGTTGGCGCGGAGTGCCGATGCGGATTTGGAGCTGGGAGTCGCGGCTTGGAGTTTGAAGCGGATTATGTGAGACAGGAGAAGTGAACTAATCTCTTTTCGTCAATGGACACTACAGCTTCGTGTTTGCTTTCAAAACTTTGCTTGTAGCAGACGTGTGCACATTTTTCAGCATGATGTCTCTGATCCACTGGTGAAAGGACACTTTGATCCTCTCCTCTTTCATCTATAACTGCTTCAGACAACAAAGTGTATGCAGAAAAGTGGTGAAGATTGCACGACTGTCTCTGTCCTATGTGTTGTCTTGTGTTATTTTTGTTATTTTGACTTCAAAATGGCGCCGCGAGAGTGGCTGCCTTTCCAGCAGCTCCTATTTTTTTGTTGTTCTACTTCTTCCTTTCATAACTTTGCTGCTGTGAATCTGGAATTTCTCCATTGCGAGACTAATAAAGGTTTTCTTATTTAATTAATTGAAGTGGAAAACAGCATTTGGCTGAGGCTGGGGCCCTGAGGGTTCTGGCACTCCCAGCGGCAACAGCGATTTATCTTCAGTTCATATTTTAAAAGCAGGCAGGTTGTTAGTTCCTAAGTAGAAAGAAAACATTATCAATCATGTTGCTCTTTTCAAAGAAAGAACCCTGTTGATTTTGATTGGTGTGTGACGAGGGGTGTGGCCCCCGAGCACGCCGCGCGTCGGCCCTTTTGAAATGGCTTTGTTGATTCATCTGCAATATTTTCTCTTCTGTGCTTGGGCAGCGAAGCTTTGAAACGTCACTCTTGTTACCCAAGTTAAAACAAGAACCTTTTTTCTTGGTATGAAACATTACAGCAAGCAACTGTTTCACAGGCAGTGAACAATGGTTCAAAAATGAGGCCAAGTGCTTGCTTCAAGCTGTCTGTCATTACAAGAGTTTATTTTTAAAAGCTCAACATACAACAAAAAGAATTCCACATTATGTATTTAAAACAATTCGGACAAATTTTGTCATTATAAAAAGTCTGATAGCTTAATGCTAACACACAATGCTAACAAAACGTCACAGACTGACGAAGAAAATAGCATTGATGTTAGCTTTTAAGTCACTTTTATTTGAACACACGCAGACAGCGCATTCAACAACACTCACGGGCATAAATTCTTTGTCCTCTCCGATAAATGACTAATATACTTCCAGCTTGGTTGTGATCGTCTTCTTCTGTGTTTCTTTATCCAATCTACGTGTCGTCTGCATTATAATCCACACCAGTGGCCACGCCGCACCCAGCATCTGGAGCCACACAATGCTAATAGAATTGGCATGATACAAAGTGTTTTAATTTCTTCACGTTTTTTTTCCTTACAAAGTACAATACTGAAAACTGCTATTTAAAAAAAAAAAAAAAGATTTTTGGCCGGGAGCACACTGGAACGGATTAACATCATTTCCATTCATGTAAATGAGGACAGACGATTTGGGATACGACTGCTGTATCAAACAAACTAACACACTGGAGAAATCACATGTGCACTGTGTCCTGGGTATCTATGGGTCGCTAACCATTTTGGTTTGAAGGTACATTGCTTGGAAAATGCGCCATTTCCCTTAATATCTTATTCAGCGTTGAGTCTCTTGTGGCTTCAGAGGTACGTGAAGAACCACTGAATTCAATCTTAAAATTGTGCATCTGTTACAATGGCGTTAAGTTTTTGTTTTTTAATCAGCTCCGGGACACTTATTAAGTACAGTTCGGTTGTATTTAACTTTTAAGTACAATACATTTGCGTTGAAACGTTTAGAACTGTTTGTTTTCAACCATGTATTATGGTACGGTATTTATTTATTTGCTTGATGTCCAGAGATTGTCCCTGAGAACCACTGCCCTAGAGAAATTCACCTGGTCGCCACCTCATTTGAACCGGGTATACAACCTGTTGTTGTTGTTGTTTTTCGGATTTCAAGGCGGGGTAAGACTAAATGCTTTCGCAGGCCATTTGTGACCCCAGGCTTCCCACCTCAACTTCGAAGGGAAAACGTGGGTCCAAATTTGGAGCGTGGCATGTGAACTGGATGAGCTTTGATTTGAAGAAGGTCGGCTTAATCTGCTGATGTCTGTCGAAAAGGCTGGCTGTGTCACGAACACGTGGGAAGTAGCAATTGAGAGCATCTGCATTTGTTTATGTTTGGATCCGTCGGCTGTTTGGCATCCCGCGCAGGCAGCACATTGCTTTGTTGGCATGTGTGAAATATAAAAGTTTCCTTCAGTCAGCCCGTTCAGCCCATTCTGTCCTGTGTTCCTTGATAGTACAGTGGGAATCCTAAAGGAGAGACGTTCAATCTTATAAAATAAACCCATAAATATAAACGTGGAAATACCTTCCAGATCCACTGGGCACACACGTTTAAACTGGTGAAAACTCAATTTTAAAGCACTGTCTCATGAGGTTAAAAAATTGGAAACTGTCGACCCTTCTCCAAAAAGAGATCCGGTGTGCTTGCTTCAAGCGGGTCGCAGTTGAAGTTTAGCACAAAACTGATCCAAAAGACAAAATACACTGCAACTCTCAAAACTCAAATTGATCAACCGAGAATTAATAAAAGTTGTCGAGCTTCATGCTCACAGAGCATGTGAAACGCACACCCTTGCACACAGACATTTGGGGGCGCTAAATGCACAAACGTCTAGACAGGCCCAAATTCAACGATACTTTAAACATGATATCATTTTGTTTATCGATTTCTCTATCATTCGCGAAATGTGTGTCAACGCTGGGCAAGTAGTTGCGCCCCCTGTTGTAATGATAATGAAGGATTGTGTGTTGGCACGCCCCACCGTAGCTCGTTTGCTGTAAAATATTCGTTCTTGGCGTATTTGTTTATTTTACGGCCGTCGTGCTCTTGGCGAGGTGGCTGCGACACTTGCGGTTGGCACGGCGACGTCCTTCCTCAGATGAGATGTCCTCGTTCATGACACATTTGGGATTCTCGTCACTTACTTGAATATGATTTCCGAATGACAAAAGGTTTGTCTGGTGGCCAAGCTTTTGGGAGGTCAACTTTTCTCACGAGAATTTCTCTCAACTCAATTCAACTTTTGATTATGATCCTATTTTTTGTTGTACGTAGCCAAGCGTGATCTAAGAATTGGATTTTATAGCCGCTGAAAGAACTTCCCTTCGAGATCAGTGTTGAGATGAGCGAGGCGCTTTCTGTTTTTGCTCTTTGGGGCGGTGTGCAAAAAAGAATTAAATAAATTAAATAAAGCGCAAGAATTGGAACTATTTGGGGTCAGTGTTCCGTGACAGTGCCTCTGATTTAAAAGCTAAATTGTGCAACACCGTGGCTGCTGCCAATATTTTGAGTGTGCGAGACGCTTTTGAATTTCCTTCCCATTCTATTATTTATTTATCTATTTTTTTTTGTTTTGACTTCCCTCATCTGTCAAATCATCAGTTCACTTCATCATTCATTCGAAATAAGAACCACAAATAAATGTGAGATTCCACTTGTTTTTCCTGCGTTGTCCACAGGTGATGTTCCGATATGAATCCAATATTTGTTATGACATTTCTTTTAGCCAATTTTTTTTTTTTTGAAACTTTTAACGGGAATACATTTGAAGTGAATCATGATTCAAAATGAGACGGGGACTTTTTAGGATAAGAAGTCCCCGTCTCGTTTTGATTCATACTTAAGCCTATATTTTCATTTGGGTTATTATGTTGGTACTTAGAGAGACATTTTTTATGTTGTAGAACCGCTGATTTATAATACAAGCGACAGAGCTAATCTACGGGATGAAGACAAATTTGTCTGGAGCTCTTCTGGAGTGGATGGTGGGATGCTGTATGTCGTTTTGATTTTTGCACGCTGTCGCGTTTTTGGTTTCCATCACCCCTCCAGTTGAACTGAACGATGTTGAGTGGCTTTGCGCATATGTCAGATTTCCACTCCGCAAGACGATTTTATCACAACCGATCAAAAATTCCCGTCCGTGGAGGCCTGAACGAAAGAAACCGCTGTTGATTTTGGATTTGCATACGAGCGAAGCTGTGGCGGCCCGGTGATCCAGTGGTTAGCGTGTCAACCTCACATTGCAGAGGTACCGGGTTCAATTCCAGCTCTGGCCTCGCTGCCTGGAGTTTGCATGTTCTCCCCGTTCCGGCGTGGGTTTTCTCTGGGCACTCCGGTTTCCTCCCACATTCCAAAAACATGCATGGCAAGCTGATTGAACACTCTAAATTGTCCCAACTTGTGAGCGTGGATTGTTGTTTGTCTCTGTGTGCCCTGCGATTGGCTGGCAACCGGTTCAGGGTGTCTCCCGCTTACTGCCCAAAGACAGCTGGGATTGGTTCCAGCACCCCCTGCGACCCTTGTGAGGATAAAGCAAATCTGAAAATGGATGGATGGATATATGAGAACCCAACTTACAAGCGTATATTCTTTATCCTCTGTGAAAAGGGACTAATATTACTGCAGCTTAGTTGTGAATGAATGAATCCGAACGAAGCTAGCCGACGTAGCTGAAGTCACAAGTTTTTGCGATTATCATTCCACGTCCAGTCGTCCCTTGATTTTGATTGATAAACCGATTTTCAAGAAAGACGCCGTCAATCATTATTCAGCGCTCTTTTGGGGGTGGTTTGAGAAAACAATGGGCACAACTACAGCCATATCAACAAAACTGGTGACATATGTCAGGCCATATAGTATAACCCGCCTCGTAGAGTAAACACAAGTAACCCTTACTGCAAACTAAGTGCTGTCACATCACATTTGTAAAATTAATCGATGCTTGAAACTCATGAAGTAAATCTCCCCGAATTTCCTCCTACCCTCTGAGACTTGTGGGAAAAGAAAATTGATCAGACGCCAGAGTTCAGCCGCCCGCAGGATTGTGGTCACAGTTAATCTGACCGTCCTCATTCTTCTTCTTCTTCGACTGCCGCCGTGCGCATGCGTGACTGTACCAGCCTGTAAAGCTCGGCCCGTACGCTTCGCCGCTGTTTAGACAAGCAGCTCTATTCCCCCCACGCCCCCTCCCACGCCTCCCCTCTTTCCTAATCCCTCACAGACTATCCCTCCGCCACAGGGTCATTAAATCGTCTCACTACTGCCGTAAAACATCCAGTCTGCTGCATGAGCCAAACCAAGCAGGTGACCTTATCTCGAAGCAAGTGGCACGGTCTCACCGCAAGGTTGCCAGTTGTCACTAAAAACTGGAAAGATCCGCTTTATAATAAAACTTGAGGGTGTTAAAAACGTGTTTCACTTCTTGCGTATTTTTGCTGTTGTTGTTTTTGTGAGGTAGCCCCTGAAAGGGTAGTCATGTTAAGCGGAAGTCATCAGTTCTGGCTTTGCCCGGTCTCATGTCTCGTTGCTAATTTTCCACTGCACACTACTCTCTTCTGGCCGTTTTGTTGTCGGTGAGTTTTCCACTTTGAATTAGCACGATGGTAAACTATGGTCACAGTCTATGGTCACGAGCTATGGGTCGTGACCGAAAGAACGAGATCCCGGATACAAGCGGCCGAAATGAGTTTCCTCCGCAGGGTGTCCGGGCTCTCCCTTAGAGATAAGGTGAGAAGCTCGGTCATCCGGGAGGGGCTCCGAGTCGAGCCGCTTCTCCTCCACATCGAGAGGAGCCAGATGAGGTGGCTTGGGCATCTGATTCGGATGCCTCCTGAACGCCTCCCTGGTGAGGTGTTCCGGACATGTCCCACCGGGAGGAGACCCAGAGGAAGACCCAGGACACGCTGGAGAGACTATGTCACCCAGCTGGCCTGGGAACGCCTCGGGATCCCCCGGGGAGAGTTGGAAGAAGTAGCTAGGGAGAGGGAAGTCTGGGCTTCCCTGCTAAAGCTTTTGCCCCCGCGACCCGGCCCCGGATAAGCGGTAGAAGATGGATGGATGGATGGTAAACTATGGATGACTGGAATGTGCTTGACTTTGAAGTCAGCCAATCCTCCATTCAGCGTCTCCAGTTGGTCCAAAATGCTGCCGCTCACCCCTTGACTGGTACTCGTAAGAGGGAGCACATAACTCCTACCCTGGCATCCCCTCAATGGCTCCCTTTACATTTTTTTAAGATCCTATTATTTGTTTTCAAATCTTCAAATGGCCTCGCTCCACCTTACCTCTCTGAGCTCTTCCTGTCCGGTGCCTCAGATCTGCGGACCAGACGTTATTAGAGGTACCAAGAACTAAGCGGAGGCTCAGAGGGGATGGAGCCCTTTTCCGTTGTCGGTCGCCCTCTCTTTGGAATGACCACCTGCTGAACGTTCGCCAAGCCCCCCCGCCCATCTTTAAAACTCATCTCGAAACTCATTTCTATTCTTTGGCTTTTGATTCCACACGAGACTTGATTTTCAGTTTGACTGTGTTTGTGCTTTACTGTCTTTATTGTAGTAGTTTATTGTAGTGTTGTGGCGGCCCGGTGGTCAGGTGGTTAGCACGTGGGCTTCACAGTGCTGAGGTACCGGGTTCGATTCCAGCTCCGGCCTCCCTGTGTGGAGTTTGCATGTTCTCCCCGGGCCTGCGTGGGTTTTCTCCGGGTGCTCCGGTTTCCTCCCACATTCCGAAAATATGCGTGGCAGGCTGATTGAACACTCTAAATTGTCCCTAGGTGTGAGTGTGAGCGTGGATGGTTGTTCGTCTCTGTGTGCCCTGCGATTGGCTGGCAACCGGTTCAGGGTGTCCCCCGCCTACTGCCCGGAGACAGCTGGGATAGGCTCCAGCACCCCCCGCGACCCTAGTGAGGATCAAGCGGTTAGGAAGATGAATGAATGAATGTCTTTATTGTTTGTTGTTGTATGAATTATGCTTGCTTTTGTACAGCTCTCTGTGGACAGCGGTGGTTATGGTAAAGTACTCTGGAAATACAGTTAAGTTGAATTAAAAAATAAATAAATCCCAAACTACAGTATTCTAAGCCTGCTCCCCATGCACTCTCCTTGATGCCGGCAGCCATGATGCACATTCTCCCCTCATGTGGAAAAGGGAGCCAGATGAATGTAGGTCATCTCCACAGTCGCCTCTCTCCACGCTTTCCCACAGGCTTGCCAGGAATTCCGCTCAAATTCCGGGCCTCAACGTTGACTCGAGATGTCGTTACCCCGGCGACTGCGGGCACGTCTCAGCTCGCCAACGATGTCGGCGATGAGAAAATCTGAAATTTGTTTGGGGTTTTTTTTTGCGTTCATGCTTGGTCGTTTGGGCAGGCTGGAATAATCGAATGGAAGTGCGAGGTGGCGACATGCCCGTGGAAAAGTGACGTCACGGCCGTCTGGGCCTACGTGGTTACAACTTGTCCTCAGATGTTTGGTATGCGGCGGGGCAAAAAGTAGCCTGTGCTCGGTGCCCCCCTTGCGCCGCGGATTCACAACAGGTAGTGAAACAGACTCATGAAACACCCTGTACTTCCATGTGATTATTAAGACAATTTCCACTAGCTAGTTCTGCCCACTCCGAAAATACATCTCCCTCAGATGCCGCAATTTACGGAACACTTTTGGTGTCATTATTTAAATTCCCCCAACTGACGATGTGATGCCTCAGACAAGGCTGCTGCTGCCTTGCCTGGAAATCCAGACTCATCGCTCAACCAGCGATTGAATCCGGTGGGCTGTCGCATCAAGCACATTTCTAACGCGGGGCGAATTTAAGAAAATAATCAGCGATGGATTCCTGTCGCCGGAGAGTGGACTCTGTACACAAAGGATACGTCACAGCAAGTAAACAAATTTGCCCACTGGACGGTTCGTTTTGAAGGCTAGCTGCTGCTCGCCCACTGGCGGACATGAAGCCCGGACTTGTTAGCTTCCGAGCTAGCTGGTGGATAGCGCCTCTCGTTGCGGTGTGGATAGACTCGCAACAACCTAGTGGAATACATTCCAGACAACACTTTCTGGGGAATTATTTACCGGTACATGACTCAAAACAGGAAATGATGTGTCGGTGAAAGAATGTTGCTAGCTAAAGTAGCATTAATTTTTCAGCCGGGCACGGGCAGTCAGCTGGGATGGCCAGCGATTTCCAGCACAGAGACATTGGTTTCATTTTTCACCGTTTTGAATGTTGTGGATCAAATATGTTTGAACTTCTCTTGCATTTTGACAATCAAAAAAATAAGATCAACCTTTGTTGTTGTTGTTATCCAACAGGTGCCTTTGCCAAGGTGAAAGAAAGCCAGCGGATGACCGACGAAGGCAAGATGGACCAGGACGAGGCCGACGGCATTCGGAAGCGCTGCCGGACGGTCGGCTTCGCGCTGCAGGCCGAGATGAACCACTTCCACCGTCAGCGTGAGGTAGACTTTAAGGACATGATGCAGGCGTACCTCAGGGAGCAGATCGCCTTCTACCAGCGCGTGGTGCAGCAACTGGAGCGCACGCTGCGCATGTACGAATGTCTTTAAGGAATGCCGCCTGCCAAACTGGAGGACGCCCCTGACTGCGCATTTTTCCCGAGACTGACTGTGCATCTATCACATCACGGACGACAACGTCGCAGCATATTGTTTATTTTACATAATTTAAGGTATTATCGCATTACGTGTGGGTTTTAAATTCCCGTAGCGGATCGTTCGCACGAAAGCCATCGAACGGGTTCAGTCACCTTCCCCTCGTCGTCTCACGTTTGACAAAAACTATTTGGCTCGATCTGTGGAGCAGTGATCCATCCATATGCTGCTGAGGTGCCTTAAAGCCACATTTCCAACAAGCGGTCTAATTCAGTTCAGTACGTTTAATTGTGATATTTACCCAAATGTAGTGTTGATAAAGTGCTACCATATGCATAAAACCCAAACCTTTAAATACCTGACCACTGTAGTAGTTGGTGCTACGCAGTAGCAGTTTTTGACGCAACAGCGAATCATCGGAAAGAGAGCTTTTGTTCACAATATTTTGTCATTGTGTTCAATGAAAAATAATATCTGAAGTACTACAGTTATCGATACTCGTATCGATGAGTACTCCAAGATTGAATACTCGTATTGGTATCGGTCTGAAAAACAGTGGTATCGAACATCCAGAGAGGAAAGGTTTGGAATAACGGGCTCGCCGTCAACTTAAGTTCGCATTTTTGCGGTGCTAATGGGAAATATGTAGACAAAGGCGGAATGTTTGAGGGAATCTAAGCAAGAATCTGAACAGATTTTTTTTTTAAGGACATGTGACCAAAAATGGCACTTTTTGTTTCGAGGGAGAGTAATAGATTTTGTGACGCATGTGTATTTTTTCCATGCACAACTGATATGGAATGAATGCTTTTGACAAGCTCTGTGACGTGAATGAAGATTTTCCCATGTCGGATTGACATCCCCCGGTGCTCATTCAGCATCCTAAAAATGAACAGATCCGTTCGTGGGTCCAAATGTTCCCATCTACACGTTTTATTCTTGTTCGTTTTTTTTATACTCTTTAATTATGTCTATCTGGCATTTTCTCCCACCGGTCTGAATTTTCCGATGTTTTTCTTTTTTTTTTTTTCTATTGCAGAGCTCATTTTTCTCTCTGCTTTTGTAATTGAATCTGTCCTTGCGTATGAGGAAAATGTGCAGGCAGCCTCTGACAAAGAGCAAAAAGGAAAAGCGGAAAGGGTTTAGCTTGCGAAAATCCCCTTCGAAATATAATGCGGTTTCACGCTTGCGGTGAAACTTGACAAATTATTTTAGATGTGTTGACCTTGAGATTTTACAGGATGTCAAAAAAAAATGCTGAGTCGTCGCTCATTTGGTTCAAAGGAAGGCGACAGAAAACTTTAAATTAAAAATAAATAAATAAATAAGAATGGTGGTCTGAATTTGTCGTCTTGTGTCAGCAAGCTTGCTTATGTTCCATTGGTGGCCAAAATCGATCATGATTAATTTTGCATGAGGGCAAGTGGAAATCTGCCCCACTTCATTCGGGTAGATGACAATTTGGTGGAAAAGAATCCTACTTTTGTGTACTTCCCAAAATTTTAATATTTCCTCAAAATTAATTTCTATGTAACACAGAGTTGAATCAACTGGTTTAATTAGCTGGCTAAATTGCGCCTCGGTGTGACTCTGGTCGTTCGTTAACGTGTGTCCTGTGACTGGCTGGCAACCTGTTCCGAAGACGACAGGGATAGGCTCCAGCCCACCCGCCACCCTCGTGGGGATAAGCTGATTAAAAAATGGATGGATGGAAGACAAAAAGCACATCCCGATTGTTTTCTCAACATCTTTGAGAATAAAGTGTGCAGGAATGTTCGCCCCTTCATCCAGACGACTTTGTGAGCACCTATCCAAACTTGTCCAAGCACGCCTTTATGGGGACGAAAAAAAAAATGAACGTCACCTACAAGGCTTGAAGCCAACAATTATCCGACATCTCTTTTTAAGATAAAACAAGTAAGACCAGAAGGAGCTTTCCCAACCTGAAATTAATTAATACTTCTGGCCAGACTGAATGGAAGACATCAGACAGTAACTTCAAAATGAAGAAAACTGCTTCAAGATATAAAATTAAAAAAAAAAAAAACTGAACTGACAAACGCAGTGACATAACATGATTTCCTCTTTCAAAAATCATGTGGACTCTAAAACGCTCGACCTAAGCCCCAGTTACTTGTTTCAGGTTCTCCCTTTGTGGGATGTGACATGAGGAGTGGCAATGACGTCATTTTGCCCGCAGAAGGAAATGTCATCAAGCGGAGGAAATACTCGATTGAATATAGAATATACCTGCCGATGTCAAGTACAAGCCTCCGCAAAGTTGCTTGTTCCTTCTGGTAATTCATTCCCATTGTGAGCAAAGCCAACAAAGGGCTCGTAAAGCCACCTTTGGATCTGTCCCAGACACATCGTCCCGTACGAAACCATCGAAAAATTAAGTCCTTTGCTCTCTTCTCAAGTTCCGGCTTCTTTTAACTCAGCTTTTGCATTGTCTCGCCCGCCCACTGCCCGAAGGCAGCTGAGATGGTCCCTAGCACGCCCACAACCCTTGTGAGGATAAAGCAGATTGGACAATGGATGGAAGGAAATAATTAATCGGTCCTTGCATCATGAGTTCATGCTTTCAGGCAAGACTGTCGCAACTAAGCTGGAGTAATATTAGTCATTTTTCGCAGAGGATAAAGAATATATGCCTGTAAGGTAGGTTCACATATATCCATCCATTCATTCTTTTTCCGATCCGCTTATCCTCATAAGGGTTGTGGGGGGTGCGGGGGGTGCTGGGGCCACTCCCAGCTGCCTTCGGGCAGTAGGCGGGGGAAACCTGAACAAGCATCTGCACTCCCGCTCACAAGTTGGGACAATTTGGAGTGCTCCATCAGCCTGCCATGCATGTTTTTGGAATGTGGGAGGAAACCGGAGTACCCGTAGAAAACCCACGCAGGCACAGGGAGAACATGCAAACTCAACACAGGGAGGTCGGAGCTGGAATCGAACCCGGTATCGCAGCACTATGAGGTCGACACGCTAACCACCCGAGGATCGGCCCGCCTTACGTGTGATTATTACGTATACAATACGGTATTGAATGAAAGCAAAGATTCAACCTTTTTTCAGGCCCCAGCATTTAAAACAAAACAAAAATTGAAACATTTTCTTCCAAACAACTGACAGTTTTTAGAAATACAGCACAGAACCTTTTGTCATGCAGAAAATTTGGCAAGCTGTACATCAGTGGGGCATGGAGACTGTTCACACTCCCTTCACCAACCAGGATGCAGAACACATTCATTCATTCATCTTCCAAGCCGCTTGATCCTCACTAGGGTCGCGGGGGGTGCTGGAGCCTATCCCAGCTGTCTTCGGGCAGTAGGCGGGGGACACCCTGAATCGGTTGCCAGCCAATCGCAGGGCACACAGAAACGAACAACCATTCGCACTCACGCTCACACCTAGGGACAATTTCGAGTGTTCAATCAGCCTGCCATGCATATTTTTGGAATGTGGGAGGAAACCGGAGCACCCGGAGAAAACCCACGCAGGCCCAGGGAGAACATGCAAACTCCACACAGGGAGGCCGCAGCTGGAATCGAACCCGGTACCTCTGCACTGTGAAGCCCACGTGCTAACCACTGGACTACCGGGCCGCCATGCAGAACACAATGATCTGTTAAAAAAAAAAAAGAACTGGGGAGGTCAGCAGCTCCCTTGCTTCAAGTCAGCTGGTCTTCGAGAGCCAAATGAGATGAATCATATACCGTCTTTAAAAAAAGAAAAACCTGATGAATGGATATTGCTGCATACCTTTGGACACTTGAGGTGGTCCGCAGACTTTGTTGCATTCTTACTAAGTGCTCCCTCGTCTGACCGAGTATATTCCGAAGGGAAAAAGTGTTGGATTGCCTCCTGGCAGCGAGGGCACCTGGTAAAATCATTACAGCGGCTCTAAGAAGTGGCAGCACATGTTTGTATTTTTTTAAAAAAAAGTGATTCAACAGAAAAACGATCGCACTTACCAGCAAATTGAATTTTTGCATTCGGGGCAAGTGCTATCATGCCCCACCAGATCCAGTAGGGAGTCAATCAGAATTACTTGAACGTATTCAGAACCCGAACCACTCAATTCTACTGACTAACAGCCAATGTCAAGTCTTTAGGACAAGAGTAAGATGTTCTGGTGTCTTTGCCCTGGTAAACTGAGTCCCTCTGCTGCATTCAGCCAAATCGTAACAATTGGGCAGTTTCAAATGCAGCCTCGGTGACCTCATGGACCCGCTGCCCTCCACACTGAGAGCAAACAACGTGAAGACTCCTTCCAGATGTTCTTTAAATGGACATCGTAACCAGAGGGAAAAAAAGGTCAATTTTAAGCCAAAAAAGACAGCGCTCGGTCGGGCGAGTGAGGTCAACGACAAGATGCGTACATGCAGCGCAGTGCAAATAAGCCTCTTAGGACGAGCCCAGGCTTTGCCGTTTTTATGACCTTTTCCATCATGACAAAGTCAATCGTAGGACATGTGGCGGTATGAGCAATGATATGAAGGAGTCTTCCGATATATTTTATTTTCAATACAGAGTCGTGCGAAATCATCGATTTTGGCTATCATCAATGTTGCGTTTAGGAGAAGTGGGTCAGTGCCCCACCACATCCATCAGATGGCACAGTGGGAGACATTTTTGGGGATAAAGTGGACTGGAAAATGAATGGATGGATTTTTCACAAACCTAAACAAGAAATACAAAAAAAATGAAAAATATATAGATACATAATAATAAGAAACAAATAAATTCCATGGGGCGGCCCGGTAGTCCAGTGGTTAGCACGTCGGCTTCACAGTGCAGAGGTGCCGGGTTCGATTCCAGCTCCAGCCTCCCTGTGTGGAGTTTGCATGTTCTCCCCGGACCTGCATGGGTTTTCTCCGGGTGCTCCGGTTTCCACCCACATTCCAAAAACATGCGTGGCAGGCTGATTGAACACTCTAAATTGTCCCTAGGTGTGAGTGTGAGCGTGGGTGGTTGTTCGTCTCTGTGTGCCCTGTGATTGGCTGGCAACCGATTCAGGGTGTCCCCCGCCTACTGCCCGGAGACGGCTGGGATAGGCTTCTGCAACCCCCGCGACCCTAGTGAGGATCAAGCGGTACGGAAGATGAATGAATGAATGAATGAATGAATGAATAAATTCCATGTCACAATTTGATGTTATTGTACACTATCCATCGATTTAGGCAAAGGTATTTCTAAACTTTTATTTGTACATTAAATCCAGTGTAGTAATTAAATTCAAAATCAAAAGCAGAGTAATGAGTGAACAAAAAATAATCTTTCATCATCAATTTGCATGAGTGGTTTTCTTGCTGTTGCTTTTTAATTAGAGACATTTATTTGTGGTAATTTCTGGTTTTATCTCTTACACTCCCCCCCCCCCCCCCCCACCCCCTTTCTTTTCTCTCTTGTGTGTGTGTGTGTGTGTACTGCCAGGACAATTTGATAGTGCTGGCAGACTGGTGGTGCTATTCCAAGTGGGATGTTGTCCTCTGAACAACCTCTGTAGTGACTCAGCACTTAATCTGGAAGCTCTTCGGATTTCACAAACTCTCTCTTGTTGACAGAAACGTCTACGGGGGGAAAAAACTAACAAAACCAAAACAATGCCAAGCTTCGGGGAAGAGGTGAGCCATGATTGGTTGTTACCTGAGCCCTGAACAGCTGTGATGTCATTTTCAGTCGACAGCGTGTGGCAAAGTGGCATGGCAAAAAAAAAAGGGTGGATTTTGCTCCATAACTCCCATTCCGCAAACAAAATCTTTTTCAGAATGCCGTCTTCAGACTTTTGCAGGCGCATAGAACATATTATGATACAGAGAATTTGGGAGTTGACTTCCCATTTTCAATAGTTATGCTTGCAGTATCGCTTTTGCTCATTTGCCAGAGTGTCTGCCAGCATGCAGTCATTACCTCGGAAACACAGTCTGCATTTCCTGCACGGTGTAAACAACATTCCACGTCTACTATTATCTCTTTGGGGGGGATGCGATGGGCTCTCTTCCTGCAGTATCTCAAAGAGCCGGGCTATGACAAGATCAGTTCGGTGTGGGGCGGCAAATCCATCACTGGGAAAATGAGGCTTGTCGTCTTTGAAGCTAATCCGCAAAGACAATTCTGTGTTCGTTTAAAGCAAAAATCGGCAAATGGAAAATGAATTACGTGAAATCCAGACTTTGAAATGTGGACGTTATAGCTGTGAAAGCGTTGTCAACGACATACGCTGAAAACAAGGTTCGGCTGTGAATGATGAGACCCCCCACCCCCCCCCCCCAAAAAAAATTTTCCTTCGTGCTTTGTTTAGAAACTGTTGTTTTTGCTGAAACCAACCCGCGTCCTCGAGTGTTGAAAAGAACATCAGGGTACTCTTTCTTTTGCTAGGTCCGGTGCTTATTGGCAACATGGCAACAATTGAGTTAATGTGCAAAAGCAACGTTTTTCAGTCGTACATACGCATGTCATGTCATGTGCCACTTTAAAATTCTTGAACGAGAATCAGAGCAACACAGAATTTCCTAAGCAGCAGCAGCAGCAGCGGGGAAGCGCACTTTGCCTTTGGGCTAAAACAATAAAAACAACTCTGCCTCTTTTTACAATTTTGGCATTGACGAAGATTCAGATTGAGGTCACTCGGAGTTTGAGCCGTTACACAAAGACAGAGGCTTTTGGCGAGCGTGCATTTTGCTAGTTGGCTAACGCTCGGAGTGAGTCGAAAGGGCTGCAAGGACAACAGCCAAACAAAACTGGAACACGCTCAGGTTAAGAACGGTGATAAATTTAATGCCGGGATGACCTTGGGATCGCCTTTAAAGAACACAAACATGAGGATTTGGTGATTGCAGCAATGTTTTTGCTTGTTTATATTTTTTTCATGAGTATTTCACAGTTTATTAAGGATGGTCTACATCTGTTCATTGGTACATGAACTTTTCTGTTTCTTCCCATCCACTGGTTTCCTCCTTACTAAAAATGTCAAAACTTCAAGTCAACCAAATACATCGCTGCAAACCTTGTTCTCGTCCCCGATCGGTCACAAGGCTGTCGACCAGGAATGTCGGACACATGGACTGACAAGCAAAACGGTGCTACTGAAGGCAACATGGGATCGACGGCTTAATCAAAGAAGACATGCTGCTAACAGATGACAGCCTCAGTGCAAGTATTGGGCAAGTCAACTGTCGCATCTATTTACATGCTACATGTAGTTAGCATCAGGCTATTTCAGGACAAATTGAATGTTTGGAAACACAGTCAAGTTTAAATTACCCAACGAATCGCACCACAAGTGTAAAGACCGACTCAAGCGTGTAAGCTCTTAATTGTTTTTTTGTTTTTTTTTGTCTCTTCTTCGCTTATTTGTGTGCCACAAGCTAGTGCCATCTTTGAATAAAAATTGGCCCTAGGGAAGTACAGTACTGTTTGTTGTCAAGATCCCTCTCAGTTGAGAGATGAATATTTTGTTTTTCAGGGTGGAGCTAAGTTGAACCTGAGTTTTTATCCAGTCTCTTTTTGAGGTCTCCCTTCTCCAACACACCTGATTCAAATAGATCAGCTCATCAGCAAGCTTTGTAGATAGCCTGATAATGATCATGGTCATTTAAATCAGGTGTGTTGGAGGAGAGAGATAGCTAAAAATGGCTGGATAGGGCCTCTTGAGGACCAGCCGTGGGCTTTTCTTGGTTCCCTGGGCGCGATCCCCGTCCCACTGTAATTTTGTTGGTGCTTGATGGCGTCATGATAGCCATGGTTGGCCGCTCCTGCCAACCAGAAAGGAGGCTTGAATGAGCAGCAGCACTAGCATGAGACAGGCCCCCCACCTCAGTCAAGTTCATAGGGTTAAAAGAAGGTGAAAACTGTGCCCTAACTCTTGATCCTCTGTGTATTTAGGCAAAAGATTATCGAGAGTCATAATATTAAGACATTAGGGTGATTTAGTTTTAACTGCAAAACAAAGTGTACAATACTGCATGTCTCCTTTTTTAAGGGTTGTGCTTGATTTCAAGTTTTTGGACAAGAAGCTGATTGTCCCCCCACCCCCACCCTTACTCTGCTCTATGACTGCATATCAGCTAATCACATGGAGAAACAGCCATGATGAAAAGCAGCGGAGGCCTGACAGCTCCAGAACGAATTTCCCCAAGGACCCTCCCTCTTAAAATAACTTACCATGTCGGCATCTTTGTGGGTATGAAAGCACTGTCTCGCCCCACTGCTTGACATGTAAGACCACCTCAGATACTTCCTGGGATCATATTGTGTGCGTGATACTTTTGCGTGTCCAACATCAACATACAAAACTGCCGCATATGTTCTCCTGACGCAACATCTTTCTGTGTTTGCTACAGGGAGAGATGCAACTAATCAGCTGCATGCATATGATTATGACAACCCCGCAAAGAATGTTCAGAGAGGGGTAACGGGGGTCCGCCCTGGGTGATGTCACTCTTTCGGTATGTGGAAGAAACGATGGCCACAACAGAGACAAGGTACATGAGTGTCTGCGTTGTTCTTGGACCGCTCCGTCGCCCCCAAGTTCTTAACCACTGAAGGCCATCGCCCACACGTCGAGAATGCAGGAGTTTGCTTAAAGGCACTTCAGTTAAACTAAAGGTCTTGGTCCATGGAAGATCTTGGGCTCTTGGTCAAAAAGAAAAGACATTTATCACATAGTCCCGGGCCCTTGACTTTCTATAATTCTTTTATGTGGTTTGTTTCTGTTTTTAACAAGGTTTCCAAAGATCTCAAACTTTTGAAAATAGAATAAAAGTTAAGAAAGTGTGAAACTTGGATTCAACAGAAAAGGTCCCACCTAAACTCTCGACTCCCATATTGTCTTTGTCATTGGCCAACATTTAGTCCATGTGAAGCGTTTTTTTTTTTTTTAGATTCAAGTTTATTAATATTTTTTCAGGAAAATTATACTTATATGTTTGAATTTTCTTTATATGAGCTGACTCGTGGTCTCATGAAAATCACATAAATTGATCTTTAAAAATTGTAGACACATACCAACAAAATGTATGTCAAAATATTCACACTACCTACCCTTTTTATGACTCAATATCACTTAAAGTTTGAACACATTTTTAACCACAAACTACAAACCCTAACGTATATATCGCTCACTAAATCCGAAAAAGAAAAAAAAATACCAGCTTCCATTTTGGGGCAACAGCCTGTTTGTTAATAAAGGGGCTAGAGGGCTAGCATCACTTGCTACTGTGTCTCCTCATGTGCCACTGAGCGAGATTAGCCAAAAATGTATTAATTTTAATGTAACTAAAATGCCTCTAGTAAGCTTGAGCACAGTGGTGAACCCCCAATCGGACCAACTTTCAAATTTGATTTGCGCCACGGTTGAGGCTAGCGGCTAGTCAGCATGACCGCGGTCGGCCAGCGACGGTGTTGTTTTTGGCCTTTATGAAGAAAATGCCGCCGACAATCAAGCTTTTGTGGACAAAAGCCAGATGTTAGTGGTTGTTGGCTGCTGGGCGTTGATGTCACAGTTTATTTTTCCACTCCACTTGTACCCTGCGGGTAGAAAATGCAAAAAACCTGGTTGAGGACGATTGCTCACGCTAACAGCTAAAGCGACAGAATTAGGATGTATGGTAATATATGGGATGAGTCTGCAATTTGACTGGAAAAGTGTCTGACAAATCCTTCCATATGACGTGAGGCTATTGCTGTTAGCTTGGAGTGAACACGAGTTAATGTACACATGGCGCATGCGACGAGTGGAACATAGTGTGTACCTCAAAGGGACGTCATCAGAGGCAACTTCATGATATGTATATTTTTTGTTTCAGTCAAACAGCCAAACCCTTTCGTGGGGTGACTCTGGAAATTGTTTTTTAAAGTAAATAACAGTGGACATTTATGGAGTGGGCGGCCCGGTAGTCCAGTGGTTAGCACGTCGGCTTCACAGTGCAGAGGTACCGGGTTCGATTCCAGCTCCGGCCTCCCTGTGTGGAGTTTGCATGTTCTCCCCGCGCCTGCGTGGGTTTTCTCCGGGTGCTCCGGTTTCCTCCCACATTCCAAAAATATGCATGGCAGGCTGATTGAACACTCTAAATTGTCCCTAGGTGTGAGTGTGAGTGCGAATGGTTGTTTTTCTCTGTGTGCCCTGCGATTGGCTGGCAACCGATTCAGGGTGTCCCCCGCCTACTGCCCGGAGACAGCTGGGATAGGCTCCAGCACCCCCCGCGACCCTAGTGAGGATCGAGCGGCTCAGAAGATGAATGAATGAATGAATGAATTTATGGAGTGTTGTTTGTGTCAAAATTAAATCAAAATAAAGGCAATTGAATACACTATAATGCATCAATCAAAATTGGGGAATAACTACCTCAAATGAAATGAAAGGAATCACATTGTTCATTAGTCATTGTATTGAACTTAGTTAATGATTTTATCGTCGGATTGATTTTCAAATGATTTATCATTGTTACTGATGATACACTTATCATTTCATCTATTTTCTAATTATTTACTTGACCAAGTTTTGACAATTGAAATAAGACACAGGGAGGTCATCGGAAGTGATCGGCGTCTACCGACTCCATGTTCAGCGTGCTCTGTCGCATTGAGGCAAACCTAAACAGGTCTCAACAAAAACAAACACGAGCTTCTACTGTTTGCAATACTTATCAGTTATCTGTTGGGCCACGTGAACCGACGAGGACACATTTCGAAACACTGCTGTGTACAGTGTGTAATTATTTGTATACTCTCAAGACATGTTGAAGAGGGTTGTTGAAATAAAAATGTCATCCTTTAAAAATCTGTGGTAAGGCCGTTTTGAGTTGATTTTGATACCGGGCAAAACTAGATAACATTTATATATCATTTATGTCTTGCACATTAAATTAAGGTTCTTCAATGAATGACGAAAAACAAATTGTTATTCAAAGTTAAATAAACAGAAACAGATACTGGCTGTGATTCTTTCACATACCACAAGAGGGCGCCCACATACTACTCGTCGTCGTTGTACCATACTTTGAACAATCAACGTACGACACAAAATGGGCAATGCTTGACTGCACCATTTGTGCCAAGGAAATTTTCAAACATTATGTCGGTTGGAACTCAAATCATTCGCTGAAATAGTGACACAAGACAGAATGACTGATTGAATGTTGCTCACAAGCGTGACACACACGCGCGCACGTGTTCTAGTGGGCAACAGTCAACAATTCACAATCACTTCTCTCACCTCCAGCTGTCTGAGTGTGTGCGTGCGTGCGTGTGCTCGGTGCGAATGGGCTTTTCTTCCCTGTTGGCTGCACAAGTGTATGTTGTCATGTTGACGTCCTGACCATGACATATGGCCTCGGGGTGGCGGGGCGGTTCTGCAATTGAACCCCTGTCTGACAGCTGCATGTGAGAATGAATGCTCATTTCATTTTTTTTAATGTCATTTAAAAAAAAAAGATCAACTGTTAGTTGTTAGTTGCATTCAACAGAAAGTGGAGTTTAAAACACCATTTAAAGGACTGATATGGAGAAATGCAGAGCAACCGGAATTTACATAGGCCTGAACGTAAACATGGACATGCACAACACTGCCGTTAAGCCATTTGTCGTCTCGCCATAGCATGAGATTATCTTTAATACTGCGCAGGGAACTCAAAACATACAGTAAGTTGCAGCTTACGTACTTTGATAGGTGCCGCTGTTTTGGTCAGCGATGGCCTACAAATGGGCTCGGTCTTGAAAGCCTGCGCGTGAACTGTGGCTCTGATGAACTGACGTCATGATAGGTTCCTTCTTCAATTAATTTACAGTCGCTCACGGGCTCCCTCTAGTGGTATGATAAAGACTCACGGAATTAAATATCCAAACTGTGCATAATGTTGCAGTCAAACTTGTTTTGGGGATTAAAAAAAAATAACCACTGTAGCATTTGTATATTTCAGGGCTACATGTTCTTTTATTCCTTCATCATCTTTTTTTCCGCACACACCTCAGAATTGGCAGCCGCAAGTAATGATCATTTCCTGCCGGTGCTGTGCTCCAACTGGGGCTAAGAAGAGATAAGAAGGGCTCAGTCAAGCCTAACAGGAAGTGCTCCTATTTATCTCAAACCTCATTGCAACCTGGTTTAGATTTTTTTTTTTATCTTGACTTTTTTTGAACAGCATGGTTACCAGCAGGCCTCTTTTTTTCCAAGAAGAAGTTAAAAACAACTTCTCGCGGTTTTCTTTCTTTAATTCCCCCCACTTTAAGGAAACAAGTATTTATCCTCCTGACATCTCAAGAATGACTCCTCCTCTTCCCAGTCTCGAGCTGTTTTCCCGTTTTTATTTATTTATTTTTAAAGACTAGAAGAATCATTTTGCTCCAAACTTACGCAAGACGATGTCGGCCACTCGGCCAGCGACATGAAAGAATCGTGCTGCTTTTACGATCGGGGCATCTGGAGGGAACATCATGTCTGTTCAGTGTTCAGAAATAAAGGGAAACATTTCCTTTTTTCTACTGTTTACAAGCAGGAATAGGCAAACTCAGGCCCGCTGGCTGTGTTTACTAGTAGCCAGAGCCTTTGATGACTTTTTTTAAAAAAAATTAAAGCTTCTCAGCACGGTGATCGAGTGTCTCGAACGTCTGCCACGCACTTCTTAACGTTTGCGGTTTGAATCTCTACTCTTGGCTCCGGTGCTACTACATTCCAAAAACGCAACGAATATGTTAATGAATGAACGATTCCAAGTTGTCCTTAAGGTGAGAATGTTGAGAGTGAGTGGTTATATCGTGTATACGTTTTCGAATGTGTATAAAAACGCAAATTAAATGTGTGCTGCTGTGGCGTAAAATGTAAAATCAGGCGTTTCGTCGGAGAGCAACAAAACAAATATACCAGTAAAAAAAAAAAACAATCACAACAACACGATCTGGATTCTATTCCCCTTGCAAGCCATGCAACAGCGACATCACTTGCATAATTACAGCGGGGACGTGATGAAGTCAGCACGCAGGCACAGCTGGGCTCATTTTGGGAAAAGCGTCAGTCGAGACGCGCGCACGCATGCGCGCACCGAATCGACTGGAATGTTGTTCATTCTTTTTCACATCGATGGCAATATTGTACCTTACTGCCACCCGGTGGTCTAGTCAGCGTATTGCATCTGTAACAACATCAACAAAAATATGCGACCACTGCTATTACAATTAATTATCATTTCTACTGCTACTACAAATAAATAAGAATAACAGAATACATTTTAACAGATTGTAACGATTTTAAAATTAATGATTTATTGTTATAATTGTAACATAAAACATAATTGTAACGAGAGGTAAATATATCTCTTGTATCTCTTTTTAATTATTCTTTATTTCAGTGTGTGCTATCATCATCATAATTATTATTACTTAACAATTTGCAATTTAACTGACTCCCATTATGAAGGTGCCCCCATCACTTAATTGATCACAAATCAATGAACAGAGCCTTTGTTGCATCAGTGTTTTTATTGAAATTAGTGAAATGGAAACCCTTTCGGTGGCTTAGGTGGACGCTTGTCATGTTCTGGAAGTTGATCTTCGGAAAAAAGGTCTCTTGTAGCATGGGGGTGATGTAATGGCAATGAAAGAAACAATAAATAATGAATGAACAAAGGAGGCGTTCAGATGAAACTGTGGAGGGAAAGAAAAGCGGCGAGTGAGAGAGGATGGCGGTTAGTCTTCATTGAGTGTTGTTTAATTTGAATACAGCGGCACACAGAGACAGATTATTCAAACCAAAAAAAGGAATAAAATGTGTGTGTGTGGGGGAGGGGGGGACTGAGAAATATGAAAAGCCAAAGTTTCACAGGAAATACAAAGTGTCCTTGAACACATCACTTCCTGAGCTTTGTGCCAACTGGAAAAAAAAACATATTACGATTTAACATGTCAAGACATTTCAGTACATAGTAATGAAAAAAAGTTACGTTTTGAACGCTAGGACAAAAGTAACAAAAGCAACAACTTTGAGCCCTTGTTTAGTGGAGAAACGAAAGTCGAGTTCAACCGTGGGGAACCTTTTTCCCCATCCAAGGGTTGTAAATTGACAAATCTTGAGTACGACAAGACCATTTTCATCAAAACACATTATGAGCATCTGCGGCTTAAATATGATGGGATTTCATAACATTCCATCTGATTTGTGACGACAATCAAATCAAATGCCCTCGCAGGTGCCGCATCTGGTCCGCAAACCAGAGGGACCCCTGGTCAAATTCATTCACCAGTTAGAGAGGAACAGGGAAGGGAGATAAAGTCTTCAATCGTCACCAAAAAAAAAACATAATAATAATAATCCACATAACCTCATAGTGTTACTATATTTAGCTTACATACAGTATGGAATGTTTTGAAAACCCATTCCGATCACCTCCTGCGCCAAGCAGCTCCTGTGGAATTCTAAACTAAGTCTATTCTGGAGCTGTTTCGCACCAAACTTCCTGTGCCACTTTGTGCTGCCAGTCCACTCGAGTGAAGGAGGCTCACCAAAACTTTGGAAGCGCAAATAGTCAGTCCTCGGAGCTAAATTCAAGTTTGAAAGACGAGTTATATTTAGTACCGAACCATCTCCCCCCAAAAAAAGATACACTGCTGAAATGCTTCGAGTGATGATGTTAAACTGAATTTAGCCCTGAGAAACGGTAAGGAAAAAACAAACAAACAAACTAGAAAGCACAGAAGAGGCAAAAGGCAGTTTGAAATCCTCTGGACAACACAACCTATACATTTACAGTCAGGTTAGTATTTGGACAATATGCACCACCAAGATGGATTTGAAACAAGGCCAATAGCTTTGGAGCCAATTGGACAGCACCAAATTTGACATGCCCTCCCAGGAAATACTTTGCCCGAATATCCAATTTCTTGGCCTTCCAAAAAAAAGTCCTCTAGAACAGGGTCCCCAAACCCCTGGCCGCGGACTGGTACCGCTCCGTGGATCATTTGGTAACGGGCCGCACAGAAAGAAAAATAACTTACATACTTCCGTTTCATTCATTTCGGAATTTGAAAGATGTTTTATTTTGAAAAATGACAGGACTCCCTGTTACATCCGTCTTTAATAAGTTACGCTTGACGCAGGTGAAGGTGGGGTTCTCGGTCACATGATAGGTTACCGCTAAAATGAAACCCGGGAGCTAGCAAAATGAGTACAAAAACAAACAACTCTGGGGAGGGGAAAAGGCTCAGCCAGTAGACAGAAGAGGAGCCGACCACTTCCAAGAAAAAGAAGGCGACATTTATTTGACAGTATCAGGAGTCCGACTTAAAATACGGATTTACCTCAACCGGAGATTCCCACGCACCATGTTTAGAAAATATCACTGTTTTCATGCAGGTCATATCGTTTTATTTTGTTGTAAAGGCCAGTCCCTGAAAACAAGGTCTGACATTAAACCGGTCCGTGGGGCAAGAAAGGTTGGGGACTCTCGAAAATGGAGGCAGTCTACTTGTCTTACTTAAAACTCAGTGTGATGATGTCTAAAGTAAAAAATAATCCAAACTGTCACTGTCCAGATACGCCACATCTGTGTGTTGATGTCATCATTGACCGGATGTACACTTAACAGCTCATGAGTTGGAAGCTGACCGACAATGGAAACTGTGAACAGGAAATGCGGGCCTCTGATAGAAGATGGTCGAACACGCATAGCATTTGTTTGATGACATAAACACCGATCATGTTTATGTCATTTGTGCCCTTTTCACAGAGAGGAATGCTAAAATAAATATACATGGCATTTGAAGATAAGAAACTGCCTCTTGCCTTACCAAACAACTATTCAGTGTTATGTTGCCTGAGAATCAATCCACAGTTGAGTCGAGAGAAGTATGCGACCGTTTGCGTCAAAGAACAAAAATCCATCAAACTGCTGTGGCAAGAAGTCTTTCATACTGAGAAGACTCAGAGGAGGCTCCAAACACTTGAGGATCCACCTCTGGCGGTGGGGCCCAGGGGGTCAAAGTCTCAAACCCAGTACTGGTTCTTTTTCAAGACCGGAGTCGTTGTCCGACAGTCCTGCACCAGCTCCGGGTCAGCCTCTTTGGAATCCATGTTAGACATGGGGATGTTATTGGCCGGGTCGGTTTTCCGAAAGGTTTCCGTGCCGGCCACCTCGCCGTTTTTCGGCTTGGCCGCCGCCGCCGTCTGGACGTTGTGCTTGCCTGTCTTGTTTTTACGGACCAGGTAGTATGCCAGGAGGGCTGCCAGGAGCAGGAGGATGAGGATGACGAGGATGGGGATGAGAATAGACCAGATGTTGCCGCGTCGAGAAACCACGGGGTTCCTGTGAGAACCGCTGTCGGACGGGGGTGAGGTGGTGTGAGCGTCCCCGTGGGGTTGGTCCTGGTTGGCTTTCCAACGAGGGCTTTTGGTGGTTGCAAGGGGGTACACACTCACAGCGGGCTTGTCTTTCCGGTCCTTTGTTGGGGCCTCTGAGGGGACCCTCATTAGAGTGGCGGGGTAGACACCAGAGGCATTGTAAGGGCCAGTTTGAAAGGAAAGTACACACTCTGCTGGGGGGACCCCGTGAGCCTTTAGTAAGAAGCGGGCCTCATCCTGAGTGACCCCATTTTGGGACCCGGAGGAGCTTTTGGGGATTTCTAGAGCAACGCGCCCTTCATCCAGGTCCCGCTGGCTGAATGAGTCCACAAGCTGGCCTGCACCGGGACCGCCAGACTTGACGAACCGAGCGGCCCGTGGCTGCTGGATGACCGTGAACGTCGGGGAGGACCTGGTTTTGTTCTCCAGGGATGTTGCATCCAAAAGCTTCCTGTCGAGTTGAACAAGTGAGTCTTCGGGCAGTAGAGGATCTTGAGCAATTTTGGCCAAGGGCTGGACCGTGATGTTGAGGACAGACGACACATTCGCTGCCCGACTTCGAGCAACAAATGCAACGCTGTCGCGGGGCGAGGTGGACTTCACAAAGCGAACGCTAACTCTTCCTTCCTTGATCTGTTTCTGGGTGAAAGCTGAAGTGGGCTGCCGGTCTACCATGACCGCCGCGTACTTGGGAACATTTGTGATCTTGTAGATGACGTCTTCCTCCACAGGGCCACCGGTGGTCGCTCTCAGCATTTCCTCGGTCACCAGAGTTTCATCATCTCCTTGCTTCACTTTGATCTCCGGGGCTTTGTCCAGAATGAGGGTGCGAGCTAGGATTCCGATGTGAAGCGTTTGCGGCTCCGTCTGATGTTCCCCGTCCGACACAATGAATTCCACAAAGCCATCTGCAAGGCTGCCGTCGCTGTGAAAGCCCACCTGCTCGTTGTTGATCATCTCTTGGGTGAACTCAGAGAGCGTGTCCATGGTGTGGGCGTCAATCAGGTGCCCATTTTTGGGGGCTTTGGTGACCTTGAAATGGACTTCATCTGGCGGGCTGTCTTCATCATGGGTGTTCAGATACTTCTGGGTCACAAGGATCACTGATCCTTGTATAACCTCCAGTAGCTGGTCAATGGTGACGAGTTCCGGGGGTTCAGATCCCCGTCGTTTGATGGAGATGTTAAAGATCTCCTCCAGGACTACAGAGTCTGAAGTCACGCCATCAACCCGAGACCTCAGACGGGCCCTGAAGGAAAAGCTGTCAAAGGAGGCCGCTGAATCATCATGGAGGTATTCCAGCTCTCTTCGGGTCACATCCCCCTGCGTGAAGTAAGGCCAATCCCGGGGAAGGTCCTGACCCCCGAGGGTGATACGTCCATGGTCAGGGAAACGTTTGATCTCGAAGACCACATGTGCGTTCTCCGGCTCAGGAAGGCTGGCCTGGAGGTTGGAAGCATCAAAGATGGACTCATCGATCGTTTTCCTCTGGCCTTGCACGATTTCCAGACCTGTGGGGGGAACAATGAGCACATTACAAAGGGCTGACAAGATTCAACAACAATTAAGTCGTTCTTTCGTCTGCAATATGAGCAAATTTGGCAGACAGGCCGAGTGAAACAACCTTCACTAGAGACTTGTTTGTGACACACAGAGACATCTTTTAAATCCAGACATTTTCTGTACTGCTTGTTTTGTTCAGGCTCATCGTGAAGGACTTAGAACATAACCAAAGTCAGACTATACCCTGGACTAGTTGCCAGGGGACTCAAACATCCCTCTAGTTTCTACAGCGCTTATCCTCATTAGGATTGCGGGTGAGCGTGAGACTTTCCCAACTGACTGTGGGTGAAAGGCGTGGTCCACCCTGAACTGTTCGGCAGCAAATTGCGGGACATTTGTCCCTAATTTCCCACGGTACCCCAATGATCCCTCACAGCACACTAATGTGCCATGCCGCAGTGTTTCCGATTCACTGGTTAATTGTCATTCATTGCCGTTGACGTCTACAGATGTCAAAGATCAGTTTTAACTGGGCTGGCGATGAAAACGGGCTGCCCCATGCCACAGCCACTTCTCAGAAAACCAGAAGAAAGTCATAACCGGCAAAATCACACCTGCTTTTGGAGGATGTATTTCGCCAGAGGAAGCCATCTGGCTCACCTTGCGACTCTCTTCCCCCACACTTCTTTCAGGAGGTTCTCCCGAGTGTTGGCGCATCGGTCTTGGATATCATCAACAGCAGCCTTTCTTGTGGTGTAGTTCCCCAACAGTTTAAACATGCTGTGGTCCAACCCTTGATCAAGAAACCTGGTCTTGATCCAGATGTGCTGTCAAGTTACAGGCCCATTTCCAAACTGCCTTTCATTTCCAAAATTCTGGAAAAAGTGGTGCACATGCAGTTGAAACTTTTCTAGGATGAACATGACATCTTGGAGGTCTTCCAGTCAGGTTTCAAGACGACGCATAGCACGGAGTCAGCCCTGTTACGCGTTTCTAATGACATCGTCCTGGCAAATGACTCTGGAGACCACGTGTGTCTGGTTTTATTGGATTTAACTGCAGCATTTGATACAGTGGATCACAGTATTCTGCTGACTCGTTTGCAGCACTTGGTGGGCATTGGCGGCTGTGCTCTTGAGTGGTTTAAGTCTTATCTAGCTGACACGACCTTTTGTGTCAGCCTTGGCTGCTCTGAGTCACGCACTGCTTCCCTGTCATGTGGTGTTCCACAGGGCTAATTCTGGGGCCTCTGCTGTTCTCGCTGTATCTGCTCCCATTGGGTTCCATCTTAAGGAAACATGGTATTCCCTTCCACTGCTATGCAGATGACTACCTTGTACATTCCATCCTGTAGACTTGGGCCCCCTGTCTCCTTATCTGAAATCAATGGTCTCAAACTTGGGCCTTAAACTGGACAGTGATTTCAAACTCGATCGGCAAATTGGTGCCGTTGTTAAATCCAGCTTCTTTCACCTTAGACAGCTGGCCAAAATAAAACCTCTCCTCTCACATGAACACTTTGAGACAGTAATTCATGCCTTTGTCACATCCCGGCTCGATTACTGCAATGCCCTTTACTTTGGAGTCAGACAGTCCTCCATTAAGCGCCTTCAGCTGGTCCAGAATGCCGCTGCTCGCCTCTTGACTGGTACTTGTAAGAGGGAGCACATAGCTCCTACTCTGGCATCCCTTCACTGGCTCCCCATTCATTTTAGAGTTATTTTCAAGATCCTCCTCTTTGTTTTCAAATCTCTGAATAATCTCGCGCCACCTTACCTCTCTGAGCTCATCCGCCCCTACACACCTGTCCGGCGCCTCAGGTCTGTGGACCAGTCTTTGTTAGAAGTACCAAGAACTAAACTGAGGCTCAGAGGGGATCGAGCCTTTTCTGTTGCTGGTCCCTCTCTCTGGAATGACCTCCCACTGAACATTCAGCAAGCCTCTTCGCTGCCCATCTTCAAAGCCCTCCTCAAAACTCACTTGTATTCTTTGGCGTTCGACTCAGCATGACTTAGATTTGTTCTTGATTTTACTGTTTGGTGCTTTCTACCGCCTTTATTACCGATTTGTCTTACTGTTTATTGTGCATGTTAAATCGCTCCATGTACAGCACTTTGTATGCAGCGATGGCTGTTTGAAAGTGCTCTATAAATACTGTTGAATATAAATACAAATACTTGACTTGACTTGACACGTGGAGGAGTGGCAAAGTCTTTGGCTTTGACTGTGCATGACAACAGAAAAACTAGACATTTACCTTTGTTCCTCCACATCTGTGAGGAAATGTTGCTATGCGTCGCATAGTAAGAGATGGTGATGGGCAGCACGTGACGGACATCCGGGGCAGGCTGTGAGGACAGAATGAGTTCCACGGAGTCCCGCACCACCCAGAAGGGCTTTTCGGGCATCTGGTGCTCATAGAAGACCGCTCCAGACTCCAACTGAGGACAAGGAGAGACACGATTTTAGGATGAACAGTTGGACAGTAACTTTTTTTCATTCATTCATCTTCCGAGCCGCTTGATCCTCACTAGGGTAGCGGGGGGTGCTGGAGCCTATCCCAGCTGTCTTCGGGCAGTAGGCGGGGGACACCTCGAATCGGTTGCCAGCCAATCGCAGGGCACACAGAAACGAACAACCATTCGCACTCACACTCACACCTAGGGACATGCAAACTCCACACAGGGAGGCCGGAGCTGGAATCGAACCCGGTACCTCTGCACTGTGAAGCCGACGTGCTAACCACTGGACTACCGGGCCGCCCTGGACAGTAACTTGTATTTATTTATTTAAACATTTTTTTATGCCCTTAAAAATGTTCTCAATGGCATATCTTCAAGCAGAGCTCATTATTTTTGTTACTCTGTAGAGCACAGCCATGAATGTGGCGGCTCGTGTTTATTTTCTGAGGTCGCCATGTCCTGCACTCAACTCACCCTCTTACTCAAACACACTTTCAAGTAATATAAAACGAGTGCACACACAAACCCACTGAAAAACTCAAATAATCAAATTGTGACGTTACTTCTCAGAAGTTTGTCGGCAGAAACGTTTTGTTTAGTTGGTGTTGATGAATATGTGAATGCCTTTTGTCTCTCTCCGTCCATTTTGGGGGCGGGGGGAATAGAGCCAAGGCGTGGAGCTCATAATCACCCAGTGAGCCCATTTGGAACGAAAATTGCATTAAAAATCGTGCAATGTTTTAAAACTGCAAGGATGACTTGTCTTTGCCTTACATGGGACAAAAATGAGCTTTTCTTGACCAGTTAATGACATCCGTTCAATTGGGCGGTCCTGAGCTTGTGTTTGGACAGCTAGAGTAGGCTGTGTCTTCAAAAGACCCCTGAAAATGGCCAAAATGATCCAAAAATGGCCACTTCACACCACTTCATTCCTCTTTTTTACTTCTCATTTCTATCTACGGGAGACCATTCTCTGTCCACCAGTTAATGGAGGAGTATCAGGCTCCGGCCGTGAGCTATTCTCCCAAAGTAAATGGTACCCAACGAAAGGGTGCCAAAATGGGCTTGTGTAGGAGTTTCGGACTGTCGCCTACTTGATATTTTAATATATCTTTTCTAATTCTTGACCTTCGAGGTATTTTGATCAAAGCTCGTACAACGTGCTCACCTGAGTTTGGGAGAATCGTCTAATTTCCTCCATTTGGTTCTTGTTGTTGGCCAGAATGAGTCTCCCCAAACGGGGAGGGTGGAGCAGCGAATAGCTGATCTCGTTTCCATCCTCGTTAGTCACGGCACCCAGATTGGCAGCCGTGATAGGCTGCCTGGTTCCTGCGGGCATCCACGCGCGCGCACACACACACACACACACACACACACACACACACACGAGTTAATCGGTGTAAAATGAACTTGCAGGCAGTGTAGTTAAGCAGACCCCAGAGTCCGTTTAGGCTATGTTTTATATAATTTCACATGTGATGTGCTCATTAGGGTTTGAAATACTCAAGGGTTGACAATATTAAATCACTTTTTTTGATGTTGATCAGTAGAATCTACTCAGGTTCGCAGAGATGTTGGAAAATGAAGTCCTAACGTCAAATGAAAACTGCTTTGGCGGTTTGCTTTGTTGAAATAGCACGTGTTGGAAAATAAAATGACTGTAATAAGTAGTAATAAGCGTGTAATAAGAGTGTAATAAGTAAACTGTAATGGTTGGTGTTTTCCCATCAAGAACACGGCCTGTCAGACTAAAAATAGATTTAACTGCTGAGTAAAAGGTCATGCAGACTCAATCAAAATGACACCCTGCAAATTTTCTTGATTCTCTTTCAACCGAAAGCCATTTCAGCGGGTCTCGCCTGCTCTCTACTGAGCAGGATGTGGACGTCTCACCTGGAAACACCATGAGCTCCTCTTGCGTTTCCATGGTGATGGTGAGGGGCCTGGCCGTGACCACAAATCTGTAGAGCGGAGACGTGTGTTCGCCGTCTGTCACCGTGAAGTTGAAACCGCCAGACTCCTCACCTGGAGACGTGCTAGAGTTGAGTTTGGAAAAATACAGAAGCACATACGGCTGATGCCTGCTCAGGTGTGTGCGAGTCGTCACCCTCGTGAATGAAGATGACCTCCCCGTTATCAATTTGGGCCTGGGTGAAGTTGACAGCGGCCTCCTCGGGGAAGTCTTTGAAGGCCACCATCCCGCTTGTGGACGACTCCACGTTGTAATAGACATCCTCGGCAGGGGTATCGGCATCTTCACATTTCAGCATGCTGGACGTGATGTCGGCCTCTTCGCCGGCGAGCACCTGGCGGGAGCCCAGGGAGAAGACACGAATCAAGTCTTCCAATAGCCATGTGTCCATTTCCCACAGTGCCCTTGCTCTCCTTTGCAAGTAACTGAAGCCTATACCAGCTCATTTCAGACAAGAGGCGGGCTCACCAGTCAATCATAGTGTATCTCTTCATATATATATATTCTTACCTATTTTTCATTTCAATTTTTTTAAGGCTCTTATTTTTTTTACATGTATAGATACATTTTAAAAACACTTTGAAAATATTTTGTGCATGCATACATTTATTGGTATTATTACTGCTAAATGTACATGGGAAAAATTCAGAATATTTTTTCATTTATATACAGTATATATTTTTATTTTTTAATTAATCCAATTGTGTTGTAAAAACGTATATATATATACTGTATATTGTATATTTTCCCATCCATTCATTATTATTACGTCGTGATATTAGAAAAATAAGGGATCAATCAAATACAAACGATATAAACAGGAATATTTGGTAGTTTGCTGTTTTAAAAAGAATCAAATGAGGTCACTCGCGCGCACGCAAGCACGCACAGTCGCCACCTCGTGACGTCAACATGCAGTTTCGGAATGTGACGGTAGATGGCGACATCGGAGCGCCCCGTAAGTGACGCACACATTGTGGTTAACGAGACAGCACGACCAGGTGCTTTTACAAATGACTGGATCGATACTTTTTCAAGGTAAATGAATGTGCGACATAAAACCAATAAAGCTGACACCAAATGGATGACATTCTACCCATTTTGATGCAGTAAAAACACGTTTAAGTACTGGGAAACAACTTGAACGTTGCTCGAGTGTTTCCTGTTTGCACTGTGTGAATCTGGACTGTGGGCTGCACACACTTTGTGAAAGGTGGGACAAGATCAATGAAGGATAACCTGACCAAGTGACATAAACTTCACACGGCGGCTGTGGCCATGATGGAAACGACTAAGTGGTGAGTTGGGAATGTCTTTTTTTTAATCTTTAAACGTACGATGTTGTTCTCCTTTTTAAGATGGAGTCCTTCAAATAACCACACTTATCTGTTTGTGGTGTGGGATTGACAATTTATTTTGTGAATTGGCTTCTTGTGGTCTCCGAGTTCTACCCGAGTTCGCAAAGTGGCAAACATGTCATGTGACCAGGAATAAAAGCCTGAATATAAATGTTGAACAAATCAATAAATTAATCATTGAAATTTAAAGTATAGTTTAAAAATACAATTTTTCTGACATTTTTCTTGCTTTTTAAAATTTACCTTAAGAGATGCAACTCAGAATGCATTATGCCGAAGATAAAAAGGGTCGGGTCATTCTAGTTCTTATATTAGTCATGTGGGGAAAATTACTCAATGATTGTACATCAATATTAGTTTTCATCATAAATGTAAAAACAGTTCAGTTGAGGTTTTATTTGCTTTTCGAATCGAGAGGAGCCAGATGAGGTGGCTTGGGCATCTGATTCGGATGCCTCCTGAGCGCCTCCCCGGTGAGGTGTTCCGGTCATGTCCCACCGGGAGGAGACCCCGAGGAAGACCCAGGACACGCTGGAGAGACTATGTCACCCAGCTTGCCTGGGAACGACTCGGGATCCCCCGGGGAGAGCTGAAAGAAGTAGCTAGGGAGAGGGAAGTCTGGGCTTCCCTGCTAAAGCTGTTGCCCCCGCGACCCGGCCCCGGATAAGCGGTAGATGATGGATGGATGGATGGATGAATTGTATGGTGGTCTGCATCAAGCAATCACGCGACTTGTGTATGGCCCACTTGCTGTAGGTTGCCCACCCCTGGTGCAAACGCTAATGGAGTCCAGCAGACTCTGCCAAAAGAGATCAACGCTGAGTTAGGGCAGCGCCTGAGCTGAGCCCCATGTTACTCATCATCGCCTGATCACGGGCCTCGGAGGTCACCGCGCATGCACTTCCTGCTTTAAATCAACCAGAGCGCCACTCGCCATGCGATCGTATTACACACGGCGCGCCACCGCCGCAGCGCAACCCCGTGGCACCGCCAGGCCTCTTCACCAAATGGCGGACGCTTTGTCGGTTTTTCTTAAAATATGGGTTGCCGGGGAAACGCGCAGCCGCAGGAGGAGGGCCGGAAAAGGCTGAATGACACGCTTGCTTTCCAGTTGTGGGAGCTGATTACGCCTAACTTTTCGCAACACTCCAAACTATGGAGGGACTCTTCCAAACTTAGACCAAAGTCAAAACGGAACGCTTGACAGACATGGGTTGTCTTAATTTGATGATCGATTTGTGAAGGGAATATTTATTTTAAACACAACAGATGCCATGGTTAGGCAGCGAGAATCACATAGAGAATGCCTCTGATTAACCCCAAATCAATTTCAGCTGTTCTATGAAACCTTTGCGGTTGTATTTTTGCTTTGTACGAGAAGCCTGAAGGTTTTGACTGCTATTTGTAAGTGTTCATAATTCACTTCACCTCATCTAAAGTCCCAGATCCAGCGAAAGAAAAACGGTTCAATAGCACGATGCGACGGCCGCCATGCTTTACTGTCGTGATGGTGTTCTTTTTGACCCTGTTGTGTTAACTTTTAGAGTTTTGGTCAAAACGTTCAACATTGATTTCGTTGAACCGTGCCACATTTTTTCGCGCATGTTTGGCAGATTGGCTCCTGGTCCAAAACCTGACATTTGAGCAAGGGTGTGTACACTTTTTGTATCCACTTAATTTCAATTGGAAGGTGCATTTGAAGATGAAGACGCTGAGCTCTGAGCCTCAGGCTCATCTACAATTGAATTGATTTTATTCTATTCATCAAGACCTACCCACTCTTGAGGACTTGCACACTGCAAGAATCAAGACAAGGGCACGGAAAATCCTCCTGGATCCCCCGCACCCTGCCCACCACCTTTTCCAGCCACTCCCCTCAGGCAGACGCTACAGATCCATGCGCACCAAATCCAGTAGACAATTAAACAGCTTCTTCCCTCTAGCCATTAACTCCTTAAACAGTCACTGACGTAGTCACTCTTCTTGTACTACAAAACGGTACTACAAAACTACTGGTTACTCTAAAATGGTTCCGTGATTTTGGTGTTTACGATGATACTAGTGCAGCGTGTTATACCGGAGACAAATTCTTTGTGTGTTCTACATACTTGGCCAATAAAGATGATTCTGATTCTGATTCTGATGATTGTGATTCTGAAGATCTTAAGTCCTACTACGACAAGTACTCAGACTACTTTTAGTAGTACTACAACAACTAGTACCATCGGTAGGTGGCTTGCTGGTACTCAAGAACGAAAAGCGGATCCTGTCTTACAGATTCGTTGTTTTTCCTCTTCCCGCAAACCTTCAATCCTCATCAGAGGACGGGAAAACAAGCGAAAAGTTCAACCCGCAAAGATTTTACGTCGGTAACATTTCACCAGCGAGGACGCCGAGGAAGATCAAAAGTTCTAAGCAACAGTGAGGAGAACGTTGCGCAACATTACCTCCAGCCCGGTGTTGTGCGTCAGTTTGGGCGGCTCGTCGTTGACAGGCCTGACAGTCACGGCGACGGTGACTGGGAGGCTGCGGCGGTCGATCTCATAAACCGAGGCGGAGATGGTGAAGTTGTCCTCGGTGCTCTCGCTGCTGTCGTGCACGTAGTAGATGTGTCCGAGTCTTATCTGGGGAGGACAGAAGGGGTCGCGTGGAGAGGCATTGTCACATTCTGCAGGGCTTGCAAAACAAAACGCTGACAGCTACGTGCCGCACTAGATCTTTTACTTTGCCGACTCAATTCCAAACTCATGTTTTTCAGCTGCGGGTAGCACGGTGGTGAACACGTTTACCTCACAGATCTGAATTTTGCGATTCAGTAAAGGGCTGCGGCCTCTCGGAGGTTTGCCAGGTCACACCTTGTTGATGTCCCAAAAATGAATAATCTCTTTCTTTTTCTATTTTGTTTCGGGTATCGTTCGGAGCGACATGAGGCCATGAGTATTTCATACTTTCAACTTTGCAGTTGTTGCAAGCATATTAGTCCCTTGCCCACGGCTCGAAAATTGACTTTGCCAAATTGCCTACCGGCAAGACGTTTTTCTGTCCCTGTCTGCAGTTCAGCGCCAATTTGATTTATTTTATTCACGGTGGTGGATGACACAAGCAGTGTAATGGCCGTAAAGCAGGCATGTCCAAAGTCCGGCCCGGGGGCCAAATCCGGCCCGCGGTCGAATTTCATCCGGCCCTCGGCCCCTGTCATAAAATCAGTGCCGTCTGGCCCGCAGGTTGGGCGCAATGGAACACGTGTTGCATTGACTGAGGTCTCGTAGACTGGTGAGTGATGTTTCATAGAGTACTGCTTCCCCCTAGTGGCTAAATGAGTAATAGCATTTAGACACTAGAGGGCATCACTCACGAGTTAACAAGACATCACTCCGTGTTTATATTGACTGATATGTCATATTTCAGGCGGCCCGGTAGTCCAGTGGTTAGCACGTCGGCTTCACAGTGCAGAGGTACCGGGTTCGATTCCAGCTCCGGCCTCCCTGTGTGGAGTTTGCATGTTCTCCCCGGGCCTGCGTGGGTTTTCTCCGGGTGCTCCGGTTTCCTCCCACATTCCAAAGACATGTGTGGCAGGCTGATTGAACACTCTAAATTGTCCCTAGGTGTGAGTGTGAGTGTGAATGGTTGTTCGTTTCTGTGTGCCCTGCGATTGGCTGGCAACCGATTCAGGGTGTCCCCCGCCTACTGCCCGAAGACAGCTGGGATAGGCTCCAGCACCCCCCGCGACCCTAGTGAGGATCAAGCGGCTCGGAAGATGAATGAATGAATGAATGTCATATTTCAAATGATCCTTGCAGTTGTGGATTTGTGTATTGCTTGTTCATTTCCCTGTTGTTCGAGTCAAAGGTTTTGTGACTATTGAAAAGTCATGGTGATACATTTTATGTTTCAAATCAATCAACTTGCACTCAGGAGACTTCTGTTTAAGAAAAAGTCAAGTGAATAAGCAGTTGCATGTGATATACCTGTTTCAAATCAACCAAAAGAAATTCTTAAGATTGTTGAAATTAAAATAAAAATGGAAATGTGAAACAGACTGGCTTACTAAAATTTGTTGAACAATATTGTTGTTCAATGTAAAGAATGTCAGCCAAGGTCGGCCCCCCGACATTGTACCACATAAAATCTAGCCCCCTTGGCAAAAAGTTTGGACACCCCTGCCGTAAAGGTTCTTCAAATGGCGCTGAACTGCAGTCGAGGACAGAAAAAACATCGTATGGGCTTCCAAAAACTGCATCACCCAAGCCGTCAAAGATCGACGACCTCACGTCTGTTCGAATCATACCTGAATGGTCCGAAAAAGGACGCGAATGGTCGTTTCCCAGTCAGAGCTGTTATTTGCCGTGATATTAATAATCGGCTGGTAAGGTCTGGCTGCAAAAGGGACAGGTAAGATCGGCTCTGCGGGACGAGACCTGAACGCCAAGGAATCTGTCATCGGCTGTCACGCGAGCTGCCACGGAATGCGCCCCCACCCGCGGCAGGGTCTACCTTTGCCTCCCGCATGCGTACAAAACCAGCAAACCGCCGCATCTCTCGCCCGCTTCTCGTCGCTAAGGCCTTGATGTCCTGTTCGACTGGAGCCAGTTTGACACTTCAGACAGTGATCTGGCAGCCCACTCGCCAAAGACGACAGTCGTACATTTATCTCGAGAAAAGCCGGCGAGGGTCTCGCCGACGAGAGGAAACGCTTTGGGGAATGGGAAGTGCCAAATGGATCCCATATGACGGGTTGCTTCTGGAATAACAAGCGAGGTCATTAGCGACTTAGCACGCTCACCAAAGACGAGTCTGTGTGCTTGTTCGACTCTGTGTTTACAGGGCGCGATCATTTCTTTTATTTTGATTTGAATTGAGTAGGATTTTTTTTTTCTGCCCTTCACTAGCATTACCTTTATAAACATGATGTGGTCTATTTCGTCATGATACAGTTCGACGTTCATAAATTCAGCTCTTGATCTTTTAGTTTCCAATACGCTGGTGGCTCTACTTATGAACAGCTCTTCATATGAAATGTTCAAGTTACGAAACGCCTCAACAAGAAAACATTGCCTCTTGTTACGAAATAAATTTCAAGATACAAAAGGTCAAAATAGAGGATTTTCTTGAACGCAACATACTTGAATTTTGGGGGGTCTTGGAACGGATTAGAGCATTTACATGGAAAACGCGTCTCTACTTATATTTTCTACTGAGGAATTTTCTTCCAGAACATTCATTTTGTAAGTAGAGGTACGACCGTAGCGGCAAATCTAACCAGTTCGAGGAAGTGACAATTCCCAATTTTTTATTTTATTTATTTTTTTGGTGATTCACAACAAAGGTTGGTGCCTATTCCCTATCCGGTCGTGACTTTTAAAGCTTTCGTGTTAGCAGTCATAGCATTCCTCCAAGGATTGTTGCCCACGACTGGCCCGGAAATACACGGTCCGTTTGGGGAAAATGAACGTATTTTCCCGAAATCCCCGATGACCAGGCCGCCCCTACACTTGGCCATCAAACACCTCCGCGATGAGCTCCCTTCCCTCTCACATCAGTGACTTTTATCACCACAAATGGGACCAAACAAAAATGCTCAACATCTTTTCGGCGGTCTTCCCAAAGAAGGTATCTGAGATGTCCCGATACTTCTGTCCTCATATTTCCTTCAACACCCAATCGGAATCACTGATTCAAGTGAAGGCGGACTGGAAGAGAGAAACGATATTAGCAGATACGGCTTCCGTGCTGGGAGCTGCCTCGGCTGATTTATTTCACCACCTTGTGGAGGATCATCCGTACGAGTCAATCCGTAATCCTGTTGACTCGTATAACCTCTGCGAACCCCGGTTAAGAACACGATTACACTCATACACACACATGCATCCTTCTGCCAGTATCCCAGCGAGGAGCTTGGAACTGTTCAACTTGTGGAAAATAGTCAAAAAATTACAGTTGGCTCCAGTGGCGCCATGTGGTGTTGATTTGGGAGTGTGGTAGTAAAAGTAAGACTTGCACACATATCAAACATTTCCGGGAGGGAAGGCCGCGCATTGAGCTATGTCTTTCACCGACGGGAGATCGTAGCGATGCCCATGCTGGCCTCGTTTTTTCATTTAGCGATTTCTGAAACACGTTACGCGCGGGTCTGGCAACAACGAGGCACGGCCTGTTTGCGTGAGCCCTATTCTAGAAACGTCCGCCGGCAGTTTCTTTTGGCCGCAGGCGCTCAAAAGCTAGCGTCAGTTTTTCCAGAAGCGAGAGCGCGCGACAAGAAAGTTGCGGGCCAGAGCTGGAAGTGGGAGTGTCGCGGATATCTGTCTGACGAGCTCAGCGATGTGGGAAATTTTTTTTTCTTGTTCCCCCTTTTGGTAACTGCTCATGTGTGTTGAATTTTTTTCCCTAAAAGTGGCGGGAGAGAACACAACGACCACTTGTCTAACCGGGGAAAGTTCCATGACGGTGACTCCTCATCTACAAACACTCTCCGGTACTTAACAACAGCGTGAATGAGGTGCTCTGACAAATTTCACTTTTATTTTTTAAACGTCATCTTCACGTGATATGTAAGTAAGCTGCCCTACATCTATATTTGACCAAATAAATCCCCCGACTCCTATTTTTGTCGAAACCTTCTATTTGCAACTAGGTATGGACAATCCGGCGTCGATCACAGTGACAGGATGTCGGGCGGAAGATCCTTTCAATGAAAAACGCCCCTCTGTCGCAAATACAGTGGTACCTCTACGTACAAAATGAATATGTTCTGGAAGAAATTTCTGAACTAGAAAATTTTGTAAATAGACGGGTTTTCCATGTAAATGCCCTAATCCGTTCCAATGCTGTGTGCCCTGTGTCAACCGTCGAGACCTTCAAGTTCCTGGGAATCACAGTCTCCCAGGACATGAAGTGGGAAGTCAACACCATCTCCATCCTGAAAAGGGCCCGGCAGCGGATGTACTTCCTGAGGCTACTGAGGAAGCATGGCCTGCCACAGGAGGTGCTACGACAGTTCTACACGGCAGTCATCGAATCAATCCTGTGTTCTTCCATCACGGTTTGGTTTGGGGCCGCCACAAAAAAGGACAAAATCCGACTTCAACGGACAGTTAGGACGGCGGAGAAAATCGTTGGCACCGCCCTACCCACTCTTGAGGACTTGCACACTGCAAGAATCAAGACAAGGGCACGGAAAATCCTCCTGGATCCCCCGCACCCTGCCCACCACCTTTTCCAGCCACTTCCCTCAGGCAGACGCTACAGATCCATGCGCACCAAATCCAGTAGACACTTAAACAGCTTCTTCCCTCTAGCCATTAACTCCTTAAACAGTCACTGACATCGTCACTCTTCTTGCACCACAAAATGGGACTACAAAACTACTGGTATACTCTAAAATGGTTCAATGATTTTGTTGTTTACGATGATACTAGTGCAGCGTGTTATACCGGAGACAAATTCCTTGTGTGTTCTACATACTTGGCCAATAAAGATGATTCTGATTCTGATCCCCAAAATTCAGACCGAAATGTTTTCTAAAGCATTAAAATGCATCAAAATATGAAACAGATGCATGTTGTGAGTAGATTTTTGCACAATAAGGAGAGAGTTGTGCATAATGTAAAAAATAAAGACTAAAAATGTCTAGTTCATGTTCTCTCTGAGTGGTTTTTGCCTAGCGTTTTGTAAAGACCTGATCAAGGATGTTTGCTTTTGTCAGCATTGAACAATGTCCAAGGCAAGCATCAGCATAGTGAGCGATCGTCCGACTGGTGAACACTTTTTGTGGGCGATTCACATTGACGTCAAACTATCGGAACGCCTCATGGCCTGACGAGGACGCTGGATAGACGCTTGACTATCTAGTTATCTATCTACATACATCGAAGCATACGTTAGAGGTCTTAGCCAATGGGATGCCAGGATGATGCTCAGTAGTAGCCAATGGCAGAGCAGCTATCAGTATGTTGCCTTCAGGAAACTCGTAGCTACGACTTGCAGCCCATACTGTATTTTTACCTTCCGTATTTTGAAAATGTTCGTAACAAGAGACAATATTTTCCTGTTGAGGCGTGTCGTAACTTGAACATTTCGTATGAAGAGACGTTCATAAGTCGCGGTGCCACTCAAGTCACGCTTACTAAAATGTCGATCGTGTAACGTTCATGGCGTACCTCTTCCCAAGTGAAATAAGTCAGCTCATCTCCATCCTGGAAACGGATCTCGCCGTGCTTGGGCCGGTCATCCACGACAAATTCGATGTTGAAAGAGTTGTAGAAGGGATCCGAGATGTTGATGACGTCATCGTTGATGACCCTGCTGAAGCCTTCCTTCACGGTAAAATTGAGGGCCCGGATGGGGATGATTCGAGGCACGATATTCACGGCGATGCGCAGGTCCTCCACTGTGGTAAAACCGTTGCTGACCTCTACGGTAAACGCATCAGCACCCTGTAAAGACGGGAAACCTCAACTAAGTTTTATGTTAAAAAACAAAACAAAACAAAACAACAGATGACAGCGATTAGAGAACACACCAGGACTGATGCAGACACGTAGAGGATGCGTCCGTGATCGATGTCCTCCTGCGTGAACGAGTGAATATAGTCGAGGAGCGGCGAGTCGGTGCCGTCCGTGCTGTTTGTCAGCTTGACCACATGGCCGAGGCGGGGCGGCTCTTTGATGGTGAACACCATTTCCGTCGGCAGAATGTCAGCTTGCTCCACCTTAAGCAAATGGCAAATTCGTTGAAGCTACTACAGGGACACGCAATTCATGAAAAACGCTGTTCCTGGTCCATGACCAGTAAGTCAGATTGATTTTAAAAAAAAAATAACGGTTTACTTTTCCAATTGGTACTGGGTGGTATTTTCTGTTAGAAATTCAGAGGGTGGGGGGCACTTTCAACTTCATTAAAACACTTGTGTGAGAAATTGGGACACGGGCGTAGGTCGTGTCATGTCACGCGTTCACATGCGAGACAGATTTATAGTCATCCGACTTGGAGACGTTTTTAATCAGCTCCCCTGAGCCTCCAGCCTGTTTAGGAGTCACGGCTCCCTTTCACAATATTTCACATCAGACTACTTTGCATTTCATACTGTTGTAGGAAACATATTAGATGCACTTCCATAAGGCGAGTCAATATTTTACCTCTGTATAGACCATGCTATCAAGGCAGAGGGAGTGCATCTATTGGAGAAGTGTCCCTGTTGTTTTTTTTTTTTTTTTTTCAAGATTTATTTCATCCCCATCCTGTACAGTGGACATATAATTTATACTTGGGGTTTAAGTATGTTGCGATCAAACTTGCTCTTCATTAGTCTAAAAGTCAAGTTAGACACTGTGAAATGGGAATGTGTTTAGACGTGATGGACGATTTGAATCCCATTAGCTGCTTTCCAGATGAGCTGCAAGCTCGGGCCTTCTTACAAATTACAGTGGGCTTCAGGAAGCTCCCCACGGGTTACGCAGTGCTCTGTTTTCTACACTTAATGGACTGCAATTTAGTATATAAACTAGATTAAAAGCGGTGGTTGTGCGGCGTCGCATTTAGCTCTGCTTTCATGTGGCCGCGATGTAGATTAGAGAACGAGGCATTGCTGCAGTGAGCCGTGGGATAAAAACTTGCCGCAAACACATCACGCAAACTTGTCCATCCTATAAAATCAAAATAATTCCGTCACACTGTTGCCTGACTTAATACAGGCGCTGAAAACAAATTGAAATGGTTCTACCAAAGCATATTTTTTTAACTCAACCAGACATGGGATGATAAGATTTACCTTGACAAAATCGGAGTTGATGACTGTGTGCTCGCCCTCGTAGGAAATGACGACCGCATTGGTAATCACTTCAGGCTCTGAGAGGTACCCTTGTTTGAATATTTTAATCCTGAATGTGCCGTCCACTGAGTTGTCTCTCGCTTGGACTGTGAAACTGAAGGCATCCTTGGACCTCAGGCTCTCGTAATTATGCTCATAGGAAACCACGCCCTTTTTCAGGTCCTCCTGGGTGAATTCTTGCGCCTCAATCCCACTGACAATAATTCTGCCTTCACCGGGTGGTGACGTTACCCGAAACCTAATTTCGCTCTCAGCCCTGATGTCCATGTTGGACTCGGCGCTCAGCAATGTCGTGTCCAGGGTCTTGGTGCTCCCGTGATCAATGACAATCATGGTATTGTTCGCTACTCTCAGGTAGGGTTCGCCGGCTTGAATCTGCAGCAAAGCAGTTGTCTTGTGAAATCCGTCAGACACTTTCAGCGGGAAGCGCTCTTGATCGGCTCCTTGGTGAATAAAGAGCACCCTTTTATCTCGCAGGTCGGCTTGGGTGAAACGGAAAAGGGATTGTGAGGGATTGTGGGCGGCGACAATATTGCCAGAAAGGATACCCTCACGAGCGTAGACGATCTGGGAATCATTGAAACCCAAGTCATCATCCTTGAACTGGATATCATCAGTTGTTAGCAGGCGCTGTCCGTGCCGGACAACGTGGAAAACTTTATCCACAACTTGCAGCGGCGCGTGCTCGTTCTTGCTTTGGATGGATATCCTGAAAACGTCACGGATCATTTCCTGAATGCCAAACCTATCTGCTCCCTGATCGAATACCGTGAAGTGGAACTCATCCTTATCTGTCCCTGAACCATCGTGCTGGTATATTAGTCTGTCAAGTTGGAGGTCTTCGTTACTGAACACTCGAATGGCTCCCTCGAATCGAGGCTGACCTGGAGGGGAGTCCCTTATGAGTCGCCCATGCTTTGGTTCTTGATTGACCTGGTACATAAAATCTGAAGAGCCGGTTGACTCCACCCACAGGTGATTTTTGTTTAAAACCTGCTCACTGCCTTGTAGGACGGATAGCACCTTATTGGTCAAAACGGCGGCATCGGAATCGGCGAGGACGTTGATCGGAAATGTGTATAAAGGAGAGTACTGATCCTCGGCAAAGACTTTAAACTGGAACTGATCCGTCGTGTCGACAGCTCTTCGCCATAGAACTCTGTAGCTGATATAATTGTCCATAATATCTCTCTGGGTGAATGTATCACCTTCATTCAACTCTGTGTCCAGTATCTGCAGAATACCCAGGGTTGGAGGCTTGACAAGAATGTACTGAACACTTTCCGGGTCTGGGTTTCTCCCTTTAACTTCAGCTTGAAGTTCACTGGATCCGATGATAAGCTCTTCACTGGCCTGCATCTCCATTGGCACCAGGGCAGAGAGTTTTACCGGAGAAGGCACGATCTGAACTAAAAATGTGTTATTCCTGAGGGAGAACGTTCCCAGGTGCGTGTCAAACTGAATCCGTTCAACAACAACGTCGTCTTGGTCACTGGAATCCGTGCTGAAGTACCTGAGGTAATTTTGATCCAGATCAGACTGATGGAACTGTGTGATTGCCTTTAACATCCCATCGCTCGTCATGATCTTCAGTTCGCCGTATATGAGCGGTTGCGTGACGTTGTAAACGACATCTCCGTTGCGAGGATGCGTGACGACTGACAAATTGTGAATACCGATAGAAGCGTTGCTGCCTTGAGCCAAGAGCAGTCCAGTGTTGGTAACGACGGTCATATGTGGCTCTGTCAAAGCCAGCTTGAAAGTTGCAGAGTGGCTGACAGATTGACCGTCCGATACTTCCAGGGTAATGGCGTTACCGTCGCCCCCTTTGTGCACGTAATAGATATTCCCTTCCTTTAGGTCCCTGCAAGTAAATGCTGTAATTCTTTGTTCTGGTTCCTGACTTTTCTTGAGATAACCCCTCTCAGGGGAAACCTCAGATGTCACAGTTAGCACCAAGTTGTCGCAGCGTGTGTCGGAATCTGCGATTTTCAGAAGACCAGGGCTCAAGCGAGTGCTGCCGTTTTCTATAATGGGGATTTCTCCGCCACTCACTTGTGGAATGTCACGGACAGGAATGATTTCGACTGGTAGCACATAACTTTGAGGTGATTTAAGACATTCTGGGAGGTAGCCATTACTGCTTGCAACCACCTCCAGGTGTATCCGATCCGCGTGTCTTTCGTGTCCATCATGCATATACTTAATTTTCTGATTGACGACGTCCAGAAGAGTGAATTTTTGCGTGCGTTTTGTGTTGATGTTCATGTCAAGCAGGCCGTACCAAGGGTCGGTCTTAAGAGAAAAGATGATCTGGGATTGCCGCATGCCGGCAGCACTAAGGTCAAAGGTCGGACGCAGGTTTTCAATGTCGAGAAAAACCTCCCCGCCTTCTGGCACAAGTAGTGGTATTACATCAAGGAGCTTGGTCACATTTTTGAAGATAGCCGGCATGTCCTCTGTCGGGTAGCAATGCGGTTCTGTCGTTTCAATATCAACATACTGAGTACGGGGCGGCGGGGATGTTGTTGTCGTGTCGGCGTCGTAATAACTGGAATAGTCGTAGTCCTCTCCTTCGCATTTGACGTGAACATCTTTGGTCACCAGCGCATCCTGTAAGCTCCGATCCTTCTGATTGACTTTGATCTCTCCCAAGCATCCGATGAAGGACTCGGCAGTCATCTCTTCTTCTGCGCGGTTTAATGAGTCACTCCCCCGAAAGACATCCTTCATTTTAGCCTGGATGCCTCCCAAATATAAATTTCCCACCAAGTCCAATTTTTGCGTAGAATCAAGAGGAAGGGAGACGATCTGGCTGTCGATATTGATGTCAAATGAATCCTCACTGACCTGAACCCTAATTCTATGCCACTGATCATCATCCAGCTGCACTTCATTGTTCTCCAGCACCTGCATGCCCTTGCCATAGTCCAGCACACCTTTTAGGTAGCCTTTCACAACACCGATAGCGATAAAGTCCGTCTCTCTCCCGGGGTGAAAGGCCAGAAGGGCATCCTCAATGGTAGTTTTCATGAGGAATTCCAAAACTCTTGGTGTCCCGCTAGCCCCGCTCCAAGTAGGAAAAGAGACAAAAGAATCTGGAGTGCTGAAACTGGTCGCCTCTCCGTCACCTGCTTCAAACTCACTGCTGCAGGATTCCTTGGTGTCTTGGCACTGTTTGAAGAGTGTGCCGAGAATGTCAAATTGATGGGACTCGAATTTGACGTTGGTCATGCAGCCACGGAAAGGCGGAATGGCATTGCTGAGGTAAGGAGTATCAAGTTCTCCGGTTCCTCCCAGCCAAATGCCCTGGTCAATGTTCAGTTCCTCCCCGTCATCGCCAACAGGGACGTATGTGGAGAAGAGATCATCAATTGTCAGGGTGAACTTGGCCTCCTGCAGGGTGAGGGAAACTTTGTGGTCCAGAAGGTTGTTCAGCTGGAGGCCTTGCGATGATGACAGGATCACCTCGCCCGCACCCATGTTCATTCGCGCCTGCGGAAATTCAACAAAATTGGCATCATCATTAACATCAGTGATTATTATTTCCCTGAGTCTTTCTCGTATAGCCTTTTAACTGTGGTGAGCGTGATCGACTGACTGTCGGGCAACTTTACTAAACTACCATTGTAAAATGCTTACGGTCCTCGATAGTGCCAGAGTCAATATTTGGACCTTTTGGCATTCTCTAAGATTTTCCAAGTCCCATGATTTATATGGATCAGTTCTTATGCCGGATGCCCTTTCGGATGCAACCCTTTAATACGCTGACAATGGAATTCTGCATTGGTCGCGCAAGCTGAGTGACGGTCGGCACAGTGGCAGTGGTCATGTTTCCCTTTGTTTACTGCTCCGGAAAACTCAAGTTCAGTTGCGTTTGCGTCCGCTCCAAGTCATCTGCCCACCTGTATTTTCCCATTTAGGAGCTCGATAAACAGGTAGTCCTCCATTCCAGCGGCCAGGAGCAATAGGCCACTTCTCTGACTCGTCTTTATCTGTAGTGTCACGTGGAAGCGAGAGACATCTTGGACGGTTTGGATACTGCAGAAGCTGTCCCCAAAGTAGGATTCTGTGAAGAAAATAAAATTAAAAAAGGTTACATTTGATCCCAAGCTCCAAAAGTGGACCCATGTCAATGGAGAAGGCATTCCCTTAATTCTCTTGTAATCCACCTAGCAATCAAAGCATGTCGCTGCATTGAAATGAGACCAAAATACACCTCCAATTGCATGATTTTATTGGAATGTTTAGAGAAACAACAGTGTGACTACGGTTTATGTGTAGTATCCTACTCTAAAGAAGCTACGTGAGTCTTTAATCAGTCATAACCCCTTCTGAGGACATATATCCTTCATATGTTTCCACTGGTATGCAAATTCTCATGTGGGTTCTGAGGGCCCTCAGCAAATGCAGGGAGCCATGGCGGAAGTCAATTATTTCCTGTTAGCCGGCCACGATTTCACTGGATCGATGCCAAAGACAACCGTTTGCGTAACCTGGGTTTCCCCTGAACTTTTACGAGATCTATGGAGTGGAATGGGGGTGCTTTCCATAAGCCACGTGACAGCTCCCGACACAGAAGCTCGTTGGGGACACACTAAAGATGATTTGGAAACTGGAACAAGTCGAAGGACTTTCCCGTGAGACGACGCACTTAAGAATGAACAGATTGCTGGGCATGCTGCCATGCGGGCCGTTCTCACCATAGTGGAATAAACACTCTTGGCCATGATTAGGTGGTAATAAAGAAGAGAAAAAACACAAAACAACGTTCACATTCTATAAATAGGCGACCACGAGGGAGAAAATCCTTCATTACGTCCGCGCGCAACAGTTACAGACATGATGTGTTACCAGAAATGGGGAAATAATGAAGTACAGATACTTTGTAACTGTACTTTGGTCGTTTTTTTTTCTGGTACTTTGTACTTTGAGCATTTATTCATCAAACTACCCTTTACTTTTACCAGTTAGGTTAGAAAACCGCTATATGTACTTCTTACTCAGTACATTTTCCAAACAGTGTCCTTGCTTTAGTTTTGAATGAAGGACAAGTATTAAATTATTAAATTAGAACTGGAAGAAAAAAAATTCTGGTAGCTGGTTACAGAATCCAGAAGCACGGCGACCCGATCCCCGACATCCTAGCTTGCGATTGGCTCTAATGTCTTTGTTATGACGAGACCTGCAGTTGGCTAGAAAAACGTTGGAACTGTCATGATTCGGTGTAGGGACCAACAGGTGGCACTGTAGGGCTCCCCCCGGCAGCTGCACACCTGTTGGTCATTTGGTAATTAGTTGTATAAAAGGACTCAAGCCCGAACACTCGGTGTCGGGTCATTGTTGCTTCTCGCTACTGTCATGTGTGTTGCTGTTTGTTCTTGTTTTCTGTCATGTTTAGTTCATTGTGATGTTTTAGGTTTTGTCATGGTTTTTGTGTGACACTTTGGACTTTGTGTGTTTTGGATTTCGTTTTTTTTTTTGTTTTAAATACAATTCTTCAAATACACCCCGCTCCTCTCTCCTGCCTGCTTTTTGGGGTCCACCACCACCTTGCTACATGACAGGAACATTCCAAGCAAGCACACCACCACACAAAGAATTTGACCGCGAAAATGGGAAAAGTTGTCAATTACATCAGTCACCTTTAACGCTCAGGGACAAGACACGACATTGAGGAACTTCAGTTGGTCCGTGCTACCTCACACTATTTGCATTTAGCAGCTAGCGTAGCTGTAGAGCGCAGTTTGTTACATTTAAAACTGACTTCAAAAACATTGAATCCATCAATCTCAAAACAAGGCCTGAATTGGCTTTAAAAATGTCTTTGATCACTCTTCCTGACTTCCCCCACTTCTACTTGTTGCTGTGTTTTGAAAGTGATTATTACAATATTGGCTTCTTTAAGCAGCACGGTCTCTTAGTGGTTAGCGTCACGGTCGAGAGGTTTTGGGTTCAGGCTTTTCCCTCCCCCTTGTCCTTTGGGTACTTTGGCTTTGAAGCCAATCGATTAATTGGAAACGAAATGAAATGGTAATGCTCCCATTTGCTCGGCCGGCAGCTCGAGAGGGGTTGATCATTCCGTTAGATAGTGGGAAAGCTGGATTAGCACGGAAATACTCATCATATGCTACGACAAAAAGCCGGAGTT